>NW_006922283.1:525806-531618 GCF_000298275.1 Orycteropus afer afer
TTCTTCCAGTCAGTTGATCAGGTAGCTGTTTTCTAAATCTCTTGACATAACTGAGTGTGTGCCTCCAGTGGGGCATCTGTTTGTTGAAACATCTCAATAGGTATTCTGTCAATTCCTGGAGCCTTGTTCTTCACCAATTCCTTCAGTGCAGCTTCAACTTCTTCCTTCAGTTCTTTATCATATGGCATCTCTTGAAATGGATGAAGATTGACCCGTTTTGGTGCAGTGACTGTTTATTCTTTCCATCTTCTTTTGATGTTTCCTGCATCATTCAATATTTTGCCCTTAAAATCAATATTGCAACTTGAGGCTTAAATTTTTTCCTCAGTTCTTTTAGCTTGAGAAATGCCAAGCATGTTCTTTCCTTTTGATTTTCTAACTCCAGGTCTTTGCACATTTCATTATGGTTATTGGCTTTGTCTGCTCAAGCTTCTCTTTGAGTTCTGTTTAGCTCTTTTATTTTGTCATTTCTTCCCTTTGTTTTAGCTACTCTCTGCTCAAGGGCAGAGTCTCTTCTGTCATCTATTTGGTCTTCTCTTTTTCTTCTCATCATTTTAGTGACCTCTTGCTTTCTTCATGGATGATGTTCTTTAAATCATCCCACAATTCTCCTGGTTTTCAGTCATTGGTGTTCAATGCATCAAATTTATTCTTTGTTGTTGTTGTTGTTGTTTTTTGCCGTTGAGTCGGACCCAACTCATAGTGACCCCTCTTTGGGTTTCTGAGACAGTATCACTATGGAAGTAATTGCCCAACCTTCCTTCTGAGGAGTGGCTCATGGGTTTTTCTTGGCTATTCTTTAGATGGTCTCTAAATTCAGGAGGGATAATTTCAAGATCATGTTTTGGCTCTTGTGGACTTGTTTTAACTTCAAGTTGAATTTGCATATGAGCAGTTGATGGTCTGTTCCTCAATCAGCTCCTAGCCTGGTTTTGGCTGAAGATATTGAGCTTTTCCATCGCCTCTTGCCACAGATGTAGTCAATCTGCTTCCTGTGTATTCCATTTGGCAAAGTCCATGTGTATAGCCACCGTTTATGTTGTTGAAAACATACATTTGCAATGAATAAGTCATTGGCCATGCAAAATTCTACCATGTGATTTCCAGCATCATTTCTGTCACCATGGCCAAATTTTCCAACTACCAGTGATTCTTCTTTGTTTCCAACTTTTGCATTCCAGTCACCAGTCACAATTAACACATCATTATTGTATGTTTGGTCAATTTTAGACTGCAAAAGCTGATAAAAATCTTCAATTTCCTCATCTTTGGCTTTGGTAGTTGGTGCATAAATTTGAAAAATAGTCGTATTAACTAGTCTTCCTTGTAGGCATATGGACATTATCCTATCAATGACAGCATTGTACTTCAGGACAGATCTTGAAACATCCTTTGTAAAGATGAACACCATGTCATTCCCCTTCAAATTGTCATTCCCACCATTGTAGACCACATGGTGCTCTGATTCAAAATGGCCAAAACCAGTCCATTTCAGCTCACTAATGCCTAGGATATCAATCTTTATGCACTCCATTTCATTTTTGACAACTTCCAATTTTCCTAGATTCATGCTTCATGCATTCCATGTTCCAATTATTAACGGATGTTTGTAGCTGTTTCTCCTCAATTTCAGTCATGCCTTGTCAGCAAATGGAGGTCTCAAAAGCTTTACCTTATCCATATCATTAAGGCTGGTTCTACTCTGATGATGCAGCTATTTCCTGGTCCTGTTTGAGAGTCTTGCGATCTATGTGGCTTATCTTCCTGCACTGTATTGGACAATGTTTCTGGGCTATTCGTTGCCCATTAATGTATCAGACAGTCTTTCTCTGCAATTCATAAGGTTTTCCATGGCCAGTTCTTCGAGAAGTGGATGGCCTCCTCCTTCTTCCTACTCTGTCTCAGTCTGTAAGCTGTTGAAACCTGTGCACCATGTGCAACCCTACTGAGTTTGAGACACCAGTGGCACAGTCTCAAGCCTTACAGCAACACGCTACCAGAGCAGGACAAACTGACAGAGAAGTTTGTCTCCCTTAGTTGTTTAAAACCTCTCCACCTTCCCCACCCTCCCCTTACATAGATCCCTGCCTCTTTCTCTCAGCTTGGGTGAGGCATAGCCTGGGTCCCTGGCTTTACCTGGATCACTTCCTCTGCTTCCTTGCTCTGTTCTGGTCCACCCTCCGCCCCCCCCCCCGGCATTTTCTCTGCTTTCCCTGGCTTTGCCGAGGTCCACCTGGCTTTTCTTTCCTTTCCCTGGCTTTCCCGCTGCTTGGGAGGGCCATGGCCTGGGTCCCCAGACTTACTTGGATCCCTACCTCTGCTTCCTGGTATTGTATCTAAAAAATCATTGCTAAACCTAAGGTCAATTAAATTTTCTCCCATGTTACCTTCTAGAAATTGTATAGGGTTTTGTACTACACAAATATGTAGATTTATTTCTATGATCTATTTTGAGTTATTTTTTGTGAAATATATAAGCTCTGTTTCTAGATTTTTTTTTTTTTTTTGCATATGGATGTCTTATTATTCCAATGCTATTTGTTGAAAAAGGTATTCTTCCTCCATTGAATTATCTGCTCCTTTGTTAAATATCAGTTGACTATATTTGTGTCTATTTCTGGGCTCTCTATTTTTTTCCACTGATTTATTTGTTTATTCCTTCACCAACAACGCACTGTCTTGATCATTGTAGCTTTATAGTAAGTCTTGATGTTGAGTAGTTTCAGTCCTTCAACTCTATTCTTCTTCAATGTTGTGTTGGCTATATGGTTCTTTTGCCTTTCCACTTTCCACATAAACTTTAAAAGCTGTAAAATAACTTTCTGAGATTTTGGTTGGGATTGTGTTGAAAGTATAGATCAAGTTGTGAGGAATTGACAGTTTAATAACATTAAGTTTTCTTATGCTAAAACATGAAATATCTCTCCATTTATTTAGATCTTTGTAGAAATGATTCTTTAAATGTGATTTTAAAGACTTAGCAAAGCATGAAAATTTCATCAATAATACAGCCAAAACAACTGGTAGGGAAATTATGAAGTTAGGGATAACTCAGGACATGACCCCAGGCTGTTCCTGGAATACTAGATCATTCAACCAGGAAATAAAGGGTTAAAAGGGACCCACTCAAGCCACTCAGGTATAAACTAACCATTTAGATTAAATGAAATTCAAGAAACAGATGCGTTTGTGTGAAAGAAATATAACCCAAATGACAGAAGCCAGACTTTATTCCTGTTTTGAATCTTGGCTCTACTACCTAATTGCAGTGTGACATTGGGCAGATTCCTTAACCTATTTGAACCTCAGTCTTCTCATTTCTAATGAGGCTGTTTGAAAATTAAATAAAAACATAATGAGATACAAGTGTTGATAAGGATGTGGAAAATTGGAACTCTAACACATTGTTGGTGGGGATGCAAAATTGTGTAACTGTTTTGGCGAACAGCTTGGCAGTTTTCAAAAAATATAAATATATAGTTACCACGGTTACCAGATGACACAATCCTATTTACTGAAAGCAAAAAGGACGTGAAGTATTTACTGATGAAGATCAAAGATGATAGCCCTCAGTATGGAGTACACTTCAATGTAAAGAAAATAAAAATCCTCACAATTGGACCAATAAGTAACATCATGATAAACAGAAAAAAAGATTGAAGTTGTCAAGGACTTCATTTTACTTGCATCTGCAATCAATGTCCATGGAAATAGTAGTCAAGAAATCAAATGACTTATTGCATTGGATAAATTTTTTGCAAAAAAAGAGATCTCTTTGAAGTGTTCAAAAGGAAATATGTCAGCTTAAAGACTAAGGTATGTCTGACCCAAGCTGTGGTATGTTCAATTGCCAAATATGCATGGGAAAGGTTTACAATTAATGAGGAGGACCAAAGAAGAATTTATGCCTTTGAATTATATAGTATTGGTGAAGAATATTAAATATACACATCATGGACTTCCAGAAGAACTAATATATCTATCACGGAAGAAGTACAGTCAGAATTCTCCTTGTTGTTGTTGTTGTTGTTATGTGCCATTGAGTCGGACCCAACTCGTAGTGACCCCTCCTTGGGTTTCTGAAGTAGTATTACTACAAAGTAGATTTCCCAACCTTCCTTCCGAGGAGAGGCTGGTGGGTTTGAACCACCAGCTTTCTGGTTAGCTGTCAAGTGCCTTAGGCACTATGCTACCAGAGCTCCCAGGATTCTCCTTAGAAGTGAGAATGGGAAGACTTCATCTCTCATATTTTCACATGTTATCTAGAAGTACCAGTCCCTGGAAAAGGACATCATGCCTGGCAAATTAGAAGGTCAAATAAAAAGAGGAAGATCCCCAATGAGCTCGGTTGACATACTGGATTTAAAAATGGGCTCAAACATAGCAACGATGAGAGGATGGTGCAAGATTGGGTAGTGTTTCATTCTGTTGTATATTGAGTCTCTACGAGTCAGAACTGACTTAATGGCACAGAAAAACAACCACTTATGACCTAACAGTTCCACTCATAGGTATAAGCCTAGGAGCTCTGGTGGCATAGTGCCTAAGACATTTGACTGCTAACCAGAAGTCTGGTGGTTCAAACCCACCAGCCATTCCTCAGAAGGAAGGTTGGGCAGTCTACTTCCATAGTGATACCACCTCAGAAATCCAAGTAGGGGTTACTATGAGTCAGGTTCGACTGGACAGCACATAACAACAACAAGGTATATACCTAGGAGCTCTGGTGGTGTAGTGCCTAAGGCATTTGGCTGCTAACCAGAAAGCAATGTAATGATACCCCTTGGAAACTCAAAGAGGGGTCGCTATGAGTGGGATCCAACTCATCCAACTCCACAGCAGTGGTTGCATTTAGGTATATACCTAAGAGAATTAATAATATAAATAGAGCTCTGATAGCATATGTACACAAATTTTCATGGACTATTATTAATAGCCAAAAAAGTAGAAACCCAAATATCCATCAAGTCCTGAATGGATCAACAAAATGCTCTGTATCTACCCAATGTTATTTTATATAGAAAGGAAGGCAGTGGGTGAAACTCAAAAAATATTACACTAAATGAAATAAGCCAAACAGAAACAGCCACATATCATATTATGCTATTTATATCAAATGCCCAGATTAGGCAAATACATAGAGACAGAAAGAAGAATTGTGATTACCAGGAACTGGTAAGGCGAAGCAACTGCTAATTGGTATGGAGATTTTATTGAAGTTAATGAAAATATTCTGGGATTAGATGTTGGTGGTGGTTGCACAATTTCAAGTTTCTACTAAAAACCACTGATTTATACATTATAAAAGAATTTTATAATGAATATATGAAATGCATATGGATTTTATGATATAGTGATTATACATCAATACAAATAAATAAATTTTGGAAAAAAAAAAAACGAGATCAAATATGTAAAACACACAGTGTAATGACTGGTGCTCTCCTGTAAGTTTTACTAGCAAAATGATTCTTTTAATACTTAGCATCATCCAAGGAAAAGTGGCAGATCTGTGTATTCTTAACATTATATCAGTATTCTCTTGTAATTTCTCTTTGATCAATTTCATTTTTTTTGTTTTGATTTTTTTGTTGTTGTTGTTGTTGTGATTTGGGTGAAGATTTACAGAGCAAATTCACTTTCCATACAGTAGTTCACATATACTTTGTCTCATGTCATTCACCATAGTTTACCACAATGCAACAGCTCCCCTCCCTCTTCCTCCCCATAGTTAACTCTTCCCAGTGTCCATCCCTCCATAGACTACAGCCCCCTGAGCTGTCTCCGTGTGCTTATAAGCAGCCCATCTTTC
>NW_006922283.1:534968-542939 GCF_000298275.1 Orycteropus afer afer
CACGCAAATTCTTCTGCTAGTTGGGGTTTAGTCCACTTCTATATCCTTCCCTTCAAGGCTCAGGGGTCCAGGATTATCTTCTGTGTCTGTGTTAATTGTTCTCCCTTTTCTTTGTTGAAGAGGGTCTGTACAGTCTTTACACCTAGTAAAGTCCGCCACCTTGCTGGATCCTCTCTTTGATCAATTTCAAAACTAAGACTAATGATGTAAAAGCTCATATTTATTAAGGAAAGACTGATTCACAAGCCTCATAAGTGATTATTGATTCTTTTGAAGAAAACATGTATAAAATCACCTTTGGAAATAGGTCAAGTTGAAATCTTTTTGCTAGTATCCTCTAAACTTATAGTAGGTTGATGTACTGGCTACAAGAAATATTCACTTTGAAGATTTAAAAATGCCTTCTGCTGTAAGTATAATAATTTTATTAAGGAAGAAAGTTCTTAAGTGTTATTTAAGAATAAGTTTTAATAAATCATATTCTTATTTTGAAATTCAGAGCATGACAATACAAACATTGTGCAAAAATGGTTTAACATATTAGGGGAACTACAGTCACTTTCCATACTGAGATGGTTGAACATGTAGATGTTAATGTGGGAAATTTCTACTTTTGTCTTACTGTATGTAACAGTAACAGATGGTTTAAAAATTCTTAAGCTTCTTTTTTAGCCTTGTGAATGAAAAAAAAAAAATTCAAAAAGCTTTTATTATAAATAAAATTAGACAATGCAAAGATACATGATTTTTTCTAGCATTCCACAACACTATTTCTTTATCTAGTCACTCTTCCTACCTATATGTCTTTTATTTCTAATTCATCTTTTATTGTTTCCTACTCATTCATTCAAGGAGCAATGGTGGAGCAATATTAAGTACTTGACTTCTAACCAAAAGGTGCATGGTTCAAACCCCCCACCACAGCAGCAAAGGAGAAAAGTTCTGGACAGCTCTTGTAAGGATTATAGCATAGGAAACACTATCGGACAGTTCTACTCTGTCACATAGGGTGGCTAAGAGTAGTTATCAGCTCCATGGGACACAACAACAACCCAATTATTCATTCATCCTCTCTTCTTCTGCTTACCAACTCAAGTCCCAAAGACTTTTTAACTTAAACAAATCCTGGAAGATGGCCAATGAAGCTGAAACACACAAACAACAATAAGGCAAATCTAAATATAATAGATTGTCAGTGACTTAAAGTATTCTCTCATGATACAAATGTGTGAGGGGAAAAAAGATGGCTCACAGAATTATTCCAGGATTGTGTAGCATATGGATCACAGTTAAACCCAACAAGTTTGATTATTTCCATCCTCTGAAGGAGGCCTATACAAGCCCTGACCCTGGGAAATTGTGCCATCATCTTCTGTGTGCCCCAAGGGTGATAGATGCCTGGAATTTAACATGTGTTACAATGAACATATACTCATATATTCCCACAAAATACAGCACCAGAAATAAACTCTAATTCACCAGCAAGCCTTGCTCTCCTGTAGAATCCCACAAAAGGCATTGAGGATTCTAGTTGGGTTATAAATGCCCAGAAACCCCCAGGTCTTCAGGTTGGAATCCTTTTGCTAAGCACACAGAGTGTGCTAAGAAAATTTAATCATGTTGACATCTACCTCTGTGCCCAGGAGGGCTTGTGGAATTTTCTAACAAAAGTCTATTTACCAAATTAATATGGATTTTTTGTTTGTTTATTTTAATAATAAAAAAATAATTCAGAACAACTGTTAGGTAGGCTACTAGACTTCTATCTAAAATACAGAAGCTCGTTTTTCTTTTTATTGAGAGATATCTTGAATGTAGCTGGAAATTTTGGACCTCTAAAATTTTAGGTTTTATTTCGTTTCTTTTTTGGGGAAAGCCAGATTATAATAATTTGGGATTTCTGGAAATAATAATATTATTTTTCAGTAGGCGTTTAGCACCCATTTCATACTATAATTTCAAATTCCATTTTCACATTCACGAGTACAGTGATGAATTGTACAGTCTGCATAATTTTAGTTTTGGAGTTACTCAGTATACAGCAATGTAATTACATGAAGTCCAAGTGCTAAAGTTGGTACAAGAGTCTTGGCAATGTTCAGCTCCTGCATGAACTATCACAGTACCTCTGAGCTGCATGTGCATTCCCCATTGCAAGTTGGAAGAAATGCAAGTTTCCCTACTTACATGACCCAAAATCCTAAGATAAGAATTTCAGAAATTGTCCAAATACTCACCCTCAGAGGACAGAGATTGACCTTACTCTGTTTCTACATGGAAAATTCTGTTTCCACCCTGTTGGGTCTGTCTTGTCCTCTTCAGTGCAGCCACAGGACACATTTAATAAGGATTTGAATTTGAATATAATAGCCTTGTTCAGAGACTTTCAGAAGAGTTGTTGCAATGTTTCTTTACGGAAAGGTCTTTCTGAGGCATATTTGACAGTTTAGAAATTAGCACACAAACTATCTTAACACACTTGCATATTGGAAGCAGGTGAGGTGGAGAGAAGAAGGTGCATGGTGGAATTGTGTGAACCCTGGTTCTAGATTTTTATTTACAGGTGTAAACTGGCAGTGTGATGGCTGGACCTGGCCTCAGAATATTTAATTTGGCTCTCAGTGTTGGCCCACACAATGTATTACATTTGAATTGTTTGAACACATAAAAAAAGGGAAGGGGGAGTTTTCATATAAATGTCTAAGTTTCCAAATTCTCTTGAAAAACACTTGGGCAATACTTGGCTGTTATCTTCCATGTCTGAAAAAAGTTTGGGGGAGAGTAAAATCAGTTGCCATTGAGTTGCTTCTGACTCATGGTAGCCATGTATGTTGTGGAGTAGAATTGTTCTCGTAGGGCTACGACCTTTTGGAAGAAGATTGCCAGGCATTTCTTTTAAGCCTGTCTGGGTGGGTCTAAAGTGAAAAACTTCAGTTAGCAGTCAAGTGTTTAATCATTTGTGCCACCCAGGGACTCTGGAGAGGAATTTTTTTTGTCCCTGCTTAATTTTGAGAAGTCTTGTTGTTGTTGTCGTTATGTGCATTCGAGTCGGCCCCAACTCATAGCGACCCCTCCTTGGGTGTCCAAGGCAGTATTACTATGGAAGTAGATTGCCCCATCTTCCTTCCGAGGAGTAGCTGGTGGGTTTGAACCTCCAGCCTTCTGGTTAGCAGTCAAGTGCCTTAGGTACCATGCCACCAGAGCTCCCTTGAGAAGTCTAGTGAACCCCAGTTTGTCAAATTCCCTTTCACACCTTCTTTTTATACCAACTGATGCTTACTTTCAGTTATTAGTCAGCATTTTATTCCACTTTCACTCATTTTTGTTTTCTGCATGTGCCCCATAGGCGTTTGAGTTTGTTGAGCATGCCTGTACCTACTGACCTTCTTTATAGGGAACAAGGTGGAAAAGATATTGCTAAGGAAGTATGTATGTTGTCTTTCTCTTTTAGACTCAGACAACTTAGTGAGTCACTTGATTAAATATCACAATCGTGACTTTCAGTGGACAGCGTTGTGGTGTTTGAATTGTTAAGCAACTTTGTTGTTAGGTTCTGTCAAGTTGATTTTGACTCATAGCGACCCTATGTGACAGAGTACAACTGCCCCATAGAGTTTTCTAGGCAGTAATCTTGAGAGAAATAGATCATCAGGTCTTTTGCTGGCAGAATTGCTGTGTGGGGTTCGAATGCCTGTCTTTCAGTTAGTGGTCAAGCACTTAACCATTACACCACCATGGCTCCTTTAAGCAACTTTACAGTTTGTCAAACCAAACCAAACTCGCTGCTGTGGAGTTGGATCTGACTCATAGAGACCCCTCCTTGAGTTTCCGAGGCAGTATCACTATGAAAGTATATTGCCCAATCTTCCTTCTGAGGAGTGGCAGGTGAGTTTCAACCTCCAGCCTGATGGTTAGCAGTCAAGTGCCTTAGACACTATGCTACCAGAGCTCCTATGCCATATATTAGGACCCTTACATTTGCCCCTAGTTTTTCCTTGAGGAACTCTGTAGTTTTAGGTTTCACATTTAAGTCTTTGATCCATCTGAAATTAGTTTTTGTGTATGGTGTGAGATACAGATCTTGTTTCATTTTTCTGCAAATGGATATTCAGTTTTGCCAGCACTATTTATTAAACATTCTCTTTCCCATTTAATTGATTTTGGCCCTTTGTCAAAGATCAGCTGACCATAGTTCAATGGATCTATTTCTGGGTTCTCAATTCTGTTCCATTGGTCTATGTGTATGTCATTGTACCAATACCAGGCAGTTTTGACTACTGTGGCTGTATAGTAGGTTTTGAGATCCGGCAGTGTGAGACCTTCTACTTTGTTCTTCTTCAATAGTGCTTTGCTTATCTGAGATCTCTATCCTTTCAATATAAAGTTAGTGACTTGTTTTTCCATATCCTTAAAGAATGTTGATGGGAACTGGATTGGGATTGCATTGAATGTATAGATTGCTTTGGGTAGAATTGACAGTTTCACAATGTTTAATCTTCCTATTCACAAGCATGGTATGTTCTTCCATTTATATAGATCTCGTATGGTTTCTTGAAGTAGTTTTTTATAGTTTTCTTTGTACAGGCCTTTTGTGTCCCTGGTAAGATTTATTCCCAAGTATTTAATTTTTTTGGTAGGTGTTGTAAATGGTATTGATTTCCTTAATTCCTTTTCAGCAGTCTCTTTGCTGGTATAGAGGAATCCAACTGATTTTTGGATGTTGATCTTGTATCTTGCCATGATGCTAAATCTCTCAATTAGTTTCAGTAGATTTTTGACTGACTCTCTTGGATTTTCTAGGTACAGGAGCATATCATCACCAAATAGGGATTGTTTGACTTCTTCCTTACCAATTTGAATGCCTTTGATTTCCCTTTCTTGCCTTATTGCCCCAGCTAGGACTCCAGTACAATGTTGAATACAAGTGGTGATAGAGGGCATCTTTGTCTGGTTCCTGTTTGCAAGACGAATGGTTTCAGTCTCTCTCCATTGAGTATAATGTTGGCTGTTGGTTTTGCATAGATGCCCTTTATTATGTTGAGGAATGTCCCTTCTATTCCCATTTTGCTGAGAGATTTGATAAGGAATAGTGTTGGATTTTATTAAATGCCTTTTCTGCAACCATTGATATGATCATATGGTTCTTCTCCTTTGTTTTATTTATGAGGTGGATGACATTGATTGCTTTTCTAAAGCTGAGCCATCCTTTCATACCCGATATTGTTGGGCCCAGGTTAAAAAGGAGTTTTTCGGCACAAGGAATTTGCCAACACACAACAATGCAAGTGCAAGAAGGAGAGTTTATTAGCTAGCTCGAGCTAGGGTCCCTGCTCTCATTGACTCAGTGGCTTGAGCAAAAGACCCCGTGCTCTTTTACTATCACATTTTTATAGGAAAAAAATATAGGGTGGAGTAGATAATTGGGTTTAGGGCAGGGGTTTGGGAAGTTGGAGGGCGGGTTGGAATCCCCCAGCTTCAAAGATGAGCGAGAGACTTTGTTGGAGCCATGCAGAACTCTCTGACATGGGCAAAATCCGGGGGGAGGGGGGTGAGACCAGGCAGAACTCTCTGATATGTGCGAAATCCGGGGGGAGGGGGGTGAGACTTGCTGGAGCCTGAGGCATGGGACATGTTAATCTCCACATTAAAGGCTTCTGGTTAAAGATCTACCTGGAGGCATTAGGACTCAGCATGGGACGTGTTAATCTCCACACTAAAGGCTTCTGGTTAAAGATCTCTCAGGCCTCACAATATGAACCCCATTTGGTCATAATGAACTATTTTCTTGATATGTTGTTGGAGTCTATTAGGTAGGATTTTGTTGAAGATTTTTTCCATCTATATTCATGAGGAATATTGGTCTGTAGTTTTCCTTTTGAGTGATGTCCTTGCCTGGTTTTGGTATCAAGGTTATGCTTGTTTCATAAAATGAGTTAGGGAGGATTCCATTGTTTTCTATGTTTTGGAATAGTTTGAGTAGGATTGGTGTCAGTTCTTCTCTGAATGTTTGGTAGAATTCTCCAGTGAAATTGTCTGGGCCAGGACATTTTTGTTGGTAATTTTCTGATGACCTGTTCAATTTCTTCTTTGGTTATGGATCTGTTCAACATTTCCACATCAGTCCGTGTTAGTTTAGGTAAGTGATGTGTTTCTAGAAATCTGTCCACTTCTTCCAGATTTTCAAAGTTGTTGGAGTACAGTTCTTCATAGTATCCTGATATTATTCCTTTTATTTCAGTTGGATCTGTTGTGATGTCACCCATTTCGTATCTCATTCATGTTATTTGTATTCTCTCTCTCTTTTCCTTTGTTAAATTTACCAGTAGTTTGTTAATTTTATTAATCTTTTCAAAAAACCAACTTCTAGTCCTGTTGATTTTTTTCTATCGCCCTTCTATTTTCTGTTTCATTGATTTCTGCTCGGATCTTGATTATTTCCTTTCTTCTGGTGACTGTAGGCTCTTCTTGCTGTTCTTTTTCTAATTGTTGCAGATGTTAGTTTAAAGTGTTGAATTAAGCTCTTTCTTCTTTTTGATGTATGCATTTATTGCTATAAATTGGCCTCTGACCACTGCTTTTGCTATGTCCCAAATATTTTGGTATGTTGTGTTGTCATTTTTGTTTGATTCAAGGAATTTTTGAATTTCAATTTTTATTTCTTCTTTTACTCAGTTTTTCTCAAAGAGGGTGTTGTTCAGTTTCCATGTGTTTGCTCTTTTTCTGTTGATCTTCCTATTGTTGATTTCTAATTTGATAACATTATGATCTGAGAATGTTTGCAGTATTTCAATGTTTTTAAATTTATTAAGGCTTTGGTTATGGCCTAACATATGGTCTATCATGGAAAATGTTCCATATGCCCTGGAAAAGAATGTGTATTGTGCTGTTGTTGGGTGTAGTGCTCTGTAGATGTCTATAATGTCAAGATTGTGGATTGTATTGTTTAGAACTTCTGCATCTTTGTTGAGTTTCTTTCCAGTTGTTTTATCTTTCATTGAAAGTGGTGTGTTAAAGTCTCCCACTATGATTGTGGAGTCATCTATTTGCCTTTTCAACTTTTTTAAAGTCTGATTTATGTATTTTGGCTCTTTCATTGGGTCCATAGATATTCATTATGGTTATATCTTCTTGTTCAATTGATCCTTTAATCATTATATAATGTCCTTCCTTGTCTTGTATGGTGGTTTTTGCCTTAAAATCAATTTGATCAGAAATTAATATTGCCACTCCTGCTCTTTTACAGTTGCCATTTGCTTGATATATCTTTTTCCAAGCTTTCATTTTTAGTCTATTTTTGTCTTTGTCTCTAAGGTGTGTATCTTGTATACAGCATATTGATTGATGGATTTTGTTTTCGTATCCAATCTGCAAATCTGTCTCTTGAGTGGTGCATTTATTCCATTAACACTCAGTTTAATTATTGACAAGTATGAATTGTTTGCTGTCATTTTGGTATGTGTTTTTTTCATGATGTCCCTGGTTTCTTTGTTCCATATTATTTTCTGTGCTGAGCACATTGTGTTTATGAATTGTGTTATCATTTCCTTGTTGCTATTATTAGTGTTTGCTGAATATATGTGCTTGTCTTCTTTTTATTGTGATGTGAATGTTTATTATTTTTCTTTGAGGTTGCCCTGTGATTTATAATTTTCTCCCCGAGTTTAGAACAGTCCATTCTATCTTGCAACTCTCTTGATTTCCTCACTATTTACAAGTTCTAGTAACTCCATAGTATGTTCCCTCTTTTTGGTTTTTGGTTGTCTTCACTTGCCAACTGATGTCTCTGGTTCCCTGTTTACAATCTTGTAAGCTCATTTTGTTTTGGATATGTCCATAGCTGTGGTTTCTGGGTTATGTCATCTTGTGTATTAATGGTCAGTTGCTATTAGCTATTTTTGGTTCTCTGTTCAAAGGACTCCCTTTAGCATCTCTTGTAAGGTTGGTCTGGTTTTAACAAATTCCCTTAGTTTC
>NW_006922283.1:543559-545832 GCF_000298275.1 Orycteropus afer afer
AGAATCATTTCTAATTTTTCATTTATTTTGTCATTTTGTTCTTGTGTTTTCTTCCAAAATTCTTCTAGGGTTTTGTCTGTGTTTTCCTTGGTCTGTCTCTCGATCCTTTGAAGATATCTAAATATAATTCTTTTGAATTCCTTATTAGAGAGTTCTAATGCTGCTTCTTCCTCAGGGATGTGTTATGGGTCTGTATCCTGCTCCCTTGTGTCTACTTTGTCTTGCTTCTTTGTGTGGACTCTGCTGGTCTGTTGTCTCGGAGACATCATGGTGTTGTCATATTTAGATCTCTGTTAACTGTGTGAAGAGCAGCCAAGGGTGAGTCAGGGTCTTTTTGGTGGCTGTTTATTGATGGCCCATTGGTGGAGAAGAAAGTGGTGACTCTCACTCAGTAAGTGAAGCTTTCTAGTCATCCACCTCTGGAATGTCCTTGTGGTTTCCAGCAAGTGGAATCTAGGAGAATGCTATCCCTTTAAATATCCAAAACGTCAAGCCACCTGTAAATATTCAAAATGGCTGCACCCTCTGGGCAGGCAAAAGTCCATAGCTCAACCCACTTTCCTCTTCACAGCTTATGCTTTTATTCCCCAGCCACCAGAGCAGTCTTCTGTGTAGTCCCTGCCTAGCAGCACATATTTTTAGGTTAATTCTTAGGTCCTGACACCACTCAGCAATATCCAAGCTGTCTGTGCCATCAGGATCACTGCCAGACTGGAGCTTCATATGTCCCCTTTTTTGGTGTTTTCATGTAAATTCTTCTGCTACTGGGAGTTTAGTCCACTTCTGTATCCTTCCCTTTCAGGCTCAGGGGTCCAGGATTATCTTCTGTATCTGTGTTAATTGTTTCCCTTTTTCTTTGTTGAAGAGGGTCTGTGTGGTCTTTCTGCCTATTCCACCATCTTACCTCATAGTAATTCCTCTCTTATATTATTATATAGTTTATCACACATGAATCTCTAATTTCTCATTCAAAAAGTTACACATGTTTTGTTTGGTGACATTAGTTGCAATCCTTTCAGTGCAACAATACTCTTACCACTTCTTCTCTGTGTTCCCTATTTCTATTTGCTCATCTTTACTTCTCCTTCTTACCCTCTGAACTTTGTTTTTAGGCAAATACTGCCCTTTTGTTCTCATTTGGTTGATTGTTCTGAGGAGGATATTACTCAGGGGTGTTACTTTTCACTTTATAGGCCTGTCTATTGTTTGGCTGAAAGGGCCTATTGTTTGCCTGAAATCTCCGGGAGTGGATTTGGTTCCAGGTTTGAAGGGTGGCTAAGAACTATACTCTTGGGGGTTCCACCAATCTCTGTCAGACCAGTAAGTCTAGTCTTTTTATGATTTTGAATGTTGTTCTACATTTTTCTTACACTCTTTCCACGAACTTCTATTGCAATCTTGATCAAAGCAGTTGGTAATTGTAGCCAGGTACTATCTAGTTCTACTCTCAGGCTAGGGGAGGCTGTGGTTAGTGAGGTCAATTAGATCTTTGGAATAATTGTTTCCTTGTCTTTGACTTTCTTCACTCTTCTTGCTCCAGATGGGAAAACACCAATAATTGTATCATAGATGATTACTCACCAACTTTTAAATCCTTAGTCTCTACTTACAAAGTAGGATGTAGATCACTGTCTTTATGGACCATGTTATGCCAGTTAACATAGATGTCCCCTAAGAATATGGCACTAAGCCATGTAGTTCAGTGAGTCATTCCCTGCAGGTGTTTGGTTGTGGCTTTATTTTTATAACTTTGCCCACTGTATACTCACCTATATATCTAGATATATTTGAAACACATACAAATACATATGTAGAAATACACTCTTCAAACCTCTTGTGTATACTCCCATACACCATCCCACACCTGTTTGACTTACATGTTTACCTATGTATCCACTTATAAATTATATTTCGTTACTGCTATTATTGCAGGGTTGTGTATGTAACAGTATTCATCATTGTTGCCTTTTAACCTTCCATAACTCCTCCTAATATTTTCCTTTGCCTTCACTAGGTTGTGCTGACCTCCCCCTTCTTGTGTATTGTCTTTTCACCTAAGTTAACATATGTCTACAATCTAGTTAGTGATTTTCCCTTCTTCTCTCTCTCATTCCTGGTTGTTGTTGTTGTTAAGTGCCGTCGAGTCATTTCCGACTCATAGTGACCCCATGCACAGCAGAACGAAACACTGCCCGATCCCGCGCCAGCCCCATAATCCCTGCTATACTTGAGCCCATTATCGCAGCCACCATATCAATCCATCTCGTTGAAGG
>NW_006922283.1:547358-557309 GCF_000298275.1 Orycteropus afer afer
TGGAACAAGGGATATCATAGCTGTTGTCAGATGGATCTTGGTTCAAGGCAGGGAATACCAGAAAGATATTTACTTGTATTTTATTGACGATGCAAAGGCATTTGATTGTGTGGATCATGACAAATTATGGATTGAATAAGAGTGGTGAGAAAAGTCATCCTTTTCTGGTTCCCATTCACAAGGGGATTGTTTTCATTTTCTCTCAGTTGAGAATAATATAGGCTTTTGGTTTTGGGAGCTCTGGTGGTATAGTACATAGGGTATTTGGCTGCTAACCAGAAGCTGGTGGTTCAGACCCACCAGCCACTCCTCAGAAAGAAGACTTGACAATCTACTTCTATAGAGATACTACCTTGGAAACCCAAAGAGGCGTTGCTATGAGTGGGAAACAACTCGACAGAAGTGAGTTTTTTTTATTTGTTTATTTCTTTTGAGTTTACAGCTATGTCCTTAATTATGTTGAAGAATTTCCTTTCTATTCCTATTTTGTCCAGAATTTTTTCTCAGGAAAGGGTATTGAATTTCATCAAATACATTTTCTGAATCTATAGATATAATTATTTGGTTTCTTTGTTTTATTTGTATGCTATTACATTGATTGGTTTCCTAATGTTGGACCATCCTTGAATATCTGGTATGAATCTCAACTAATCATGATTTATTATTATTATTTTTTATATGGTGCTGTATTATGCTGGCTAGGATTTTGTTGTGAATTTTTGTATTTGTACTCATGATTGATATTGGTCTATATGTTTTGTTTTTAGTGGTATTATTGCCTGGTTTTAGTGCCAGTGTTATGCTTGCTTTATAGAATGAATGAATTCATTAATATTTCATCCTTTTCTATGTTCTAGAATAGCTTGAGTAGCATTTTTGTCAGCTCTTTATGAATGTTTGGTAGAATTCTTTAATTAAGCTTTGAGGGCAAGGGCTTTTTATTGCTAGTGTTGAAAGTTTTTTTTTTGTTGTTTGTTTTTTTAATGACTTCCTTGATTTCTTCTTCTGTTATGGCTCTGTGCAAATTTTCTAGCCCAGTGTTTGTTAGTTTAAGCAGGCATTTTGATTCTAGAAATAAGTCAATTTCTTCTAGGTTTTAAAATATTTTGGAGTACAGTTCTTCAGAGTATTCCATTATCATCTTTTTTATTTCAGTTGGTTCTGTTGTAATGTCATCTATTTAATTTCTTATTTGTATTATTTGCATCTTTTCCCTCATTTCCTTTTTTAATTTAGCCAGTAGTTTGTTAGTCATATTAATGCTTTCAAAGAACTAACTTCTGGTCTTGTTGGTTCTATTGTTTTGTGTCATTTATTTATTCCTGCTCTAATCTTTATTATTTCATTTTTTCTGGTGATTGTTATCTTTTGTTGATGCTCTTTTTCTATTTGTTGGATTATAGGGTTAAGGTGTTGATTTTTGCTTTTTCCCCTTTTTTCATATGTGTATTTATGCTATAAATTGTCCTCTGAATACTGTTTTTTCTGTGTCTCATAGATTTTGTATGTTGCATTTTAATTCTTGGTTGATTCAGTACTTTTTCTATTTCAGTTACTAGTTCTTCTATTACCCAGTGGGAGCTCTGGTTGCATTTGACTGCTAATCAGAAGTCTGGTGGTTCAAACCCACCAGCCACACCTCAGAAGGAAGATTGGGAAATCTATTTTTGTAGTGATACCACCTCAGAAACCCAAGGAGGGATCACTATGGGTCAGATCTGACACGATAGCAATGAGTTCTTTTTTTTTTTTTTTTTGGTTTATTACCCAGTGTTTTGTAATCAGGATGTTGCTCAGTTTCTATGTATTTGATTTTTTTCCTTTTGTTTTTCATGTTAATGAATTTGCAATTTAAAACATTGAGATCCAAGAAGATGTTGTGTATTATTTCAATGTTTTAGAATTTATTGGCACTTGTTTTGGGGACTAACTATTCTGAAGAATGATCCATGTGTGCTGCAAAAGAATGTGTGTTGTGTTTTTGTTTGGGTGAAATATTCTGTGTATGGGTCTGAAATCAAGTTGTTGGAATGTGTTGTTTAGATTATCTGTATCTTTGTTTAATTTTTTTCTATGTGGTCCAACCTTCCTCAAAAGTGGTGTGTGAAAGTCTCGTACTATTATTGTGGAGTTGTCTATTTCTCTTTTCAATTCTGTTAAAATTTGTTTTATAATATTTTGGATGTCTTTCATTGAGTATATAAATATTTGTTATGGTTATGTCCTCTTCTTGGATTGACTATTTAATTATTGTATAATGCCTTTCTTTGCATCTTATGCTGGTTTGTGCTTTGAAGCCTATTTTATCAGAGATTAATATTGCCACTTCTGCTCTGTTTTGGTTATTGTCTGCTTGATATATGTTTTCTCATCCATTGATTTTTAGTTTATTGTTGTCTTTGTGTCTAAGGTGTGTGTCTCATCAGCAGAATATTGATGGGCCATGTTTTCTTATCCATTCTGCCCCTCTCTTTCTCTTGACTGGTACATTTAATCCATTTACATACAGTAATTACCAATAGTATGAATTTGCTTTGGTCATTGTATTGTGTTTTTCTTGTGGTGGTGATTGTTCTTTTCTTCTGTATTGAGTTATTTTTGTTTATAGATTTTCTTTTCATTTCCTTTGTTGATGTTGATTTTGTGTTTACTAAGTCTTTTTTATTTTCTTCTACTTTTAGAAGTTTTATTAATTTTGTTTATAGTTACTCTGACATTTAATTTGACTTCCTAAATTTAAAGCAGCCCATTCTATCTTTCTAGATAATGTTTCTTTTTTTCTCAAGCTGCTGTCAGGATTCTTTCTTTCTATGGTTTTAGAAAATTTGATTATGATATGTTTTGGTAATATTCTTTTGGAGTCTATCATATCTGGAGATCATTGAGTTTCTTGGATGGATATATTCTCATCTTTCATGATATTAGGGAAGTTTTCTGCCAGCATATCTTCAAAAAAAAAAATTTTTTTTTTGTCTCTTTCTGTTCTAGAATTCCAGTCACATGTACATTATTCTTCTTATGGTTTACTACGTAACTTTTAAGCTTTCTTCACTTTTTTTTCCCTCTAAAAGATTGTTACCAAGGAATTTTTCCTCTATTCCATTGATTCTGACATGGATTCAATTCTACTCCTTTGTTCTTTCAATGCATATTCTATTTTTGAATTTTTAGTGTTAATCTTCTGGGTTTCTAGTTACTGTTTTTGTATGGTTTCTAATCATCTATTTATTTTTGTTATTTTGTCCTTGTTATTTTCAGTCCTTCTAGAGTTTTGTTTGTGTTTTCCTTGATATTCTTGGTGTTTTTCTTTCTCTTTGAGTGATCTATATACAAGTCTTTTGGATTCAATACTCCATAACCATATCTTCCTTAGATAGTTTTTCTGGCTCTTTATTTTAGCCACTTGCTGGAGCCATCTGGTCTTGCTTCTTTAAATGTTTTGATATTATCTGTGGTTTCTAAAGCATTAATGTGTTCTTATATTAAAGTACTAACTGTGTGTTTGCTTGTTGCATCCAGATTTGTGATTTTTATTTATTTATTTATTTTTATGTATCCAGGTTAGCAGGACAGGCATGACACTCTAGTCAGTTGTATGATTGTATTGGAGCACTCACTGCCTGTCTTTGGGTGGATGGGGTGTGGCTGGATGTATGAGTATGGCTTTCTATTCATTGGTTTTGTGGGATGGCTGAGGGCAATTTGACTGGACATTGGCCATTGGCTATCATAGATCCAGTGGTGTAGTATTAGACAGTTACACTTACTGAATGGGAAGAAACAGGTGTGGCTGATCTGGCTGGCTAGTGGGGACAGTTGCTTGCTCCCACTAGTTGAGAGGGTGAGAGGCAGGAGATGCAGCTACAATTGTGCTGCCACTGTCTCTTGCATGGTAGGGTATGTGTGTGAATGGTGGGCCAGAATGTGCATGATCATTTGCTCACTCTCCCTTCTTGGGCAATGAAGAAGAGGAGAGGTGAGTGATGGGTGGCAGAAAGAAGGAAGGAGTGGCACCTTGTTACACTCTGGGTAGATCTACACAGTTACTCTAAGTCCTGTTATGTATTCCGTAAATTTGCCTTCTGTGCTCTTCACCTGGGAATATTGCTGTCTTTGTTTCAAGATGGCAACACTGTGCTAGGCTGCCTGTCAAGGTCCCTCTGCTCCATTTCTTCTCATTCACTGTTTTCAGTAACTTTCTTCTTCAAATCAGTGTTTGATCTAGATTTTTATCCTTCCATTTGATGTTTATGGTCCCAAGATTGTCTTCTGTATCTGTTTCACTTTATTCCTCAGATCTTTGCTGTAGAGCAATGGCATATCTAAGTCATCATTTTCAGCAGAAGTCTCTTTAGTCTTCTTTAACAATTTTTTTTTTTTTTTTTAGAAATGTATTTTAAGTGTCTTTAAATCTAAAGACTTTTAGATTTAAACTGTCTCTAACACTTTCTTTTTCTTATCATTTGTTTATTGGGAACCTGGGGCATTTGGCCTCTATTGAGTCTCAAAGTATATATTTTGCTAATTGCACAACATGGTGCAGTTTAACATGTTCTGTTTTCCTGAAAATTCTCTCCTGCATCCAGAGGCTTGATCAGATTTTTGCTTGATGTCTGATTTTTTTCCTTTCTTTCTTCCTTTTCTTTTTTTTTTTTTTTTTTTGTGTGTGTGTGTATGTTGTGTTCTGTATTTTTTTATTTTATGCTTTTTCATTAGGAGGCAAATAATGACTGGCTTCTCTCTTTTTTGTGATGTAAGCTTCTGTTAATGCATCTATGGTTAACTGTTGCTATGTAACAAATTATCACAAACTTAGAGGCTTAAACCAACACCAATTTATTTTCTCACAATCATAAGGTTAGAAGTTAAGCACAGCATGACTGGATTGATTGTTGAGTGTATCACAAGACTGTGAAGTCAACATATTCGCTTGGCTGATTTCTAATATGGATACTATAGGGAAGAGTTCACATCCATGCTCTTTCAGATTGTTGGTAGAATTCAGTTCCTGTTTATAAAATGGAGATATCCATCTTCTTGCTAGGTATTGTCCAGGAGTTGTTCTCAATTCCTAGAATTTACCCTCATGTCCTTTTATATGGTGCTTAAGGAAATATAATTCAATTAAATTTTGTTCTATTCTTTTCTAACACTAACCAATTCTAACCATAGTTTCTTTGACACCAACTGTAAATGTAGTACTTTGTTCTCTGATCCTAAGCACAAAAACCCAAACCAAACACACTGGCATCAAGCCAATTCCCACTCATGGCAACCCCCATAGAATTTACAAGGCTGTAAATCTTTGTGGAAGCAGACTGCTTCATCTTTGTCTCATGGAACATTTGGTGAGTTCGAACGACCAACTTTTTGGTTAGCAGCTGACTGCCTTACTACAACCCTAACCACCAAAACTGAGTCAAATCTCTTTCACAAATTAAAGAACATAGTCCGTTCCAGACTTTCAAGTCTGCCCAAGATCTCAGATATCAGCCAAAGCTTGAGGTTCTCCATGGCACCTTCATTTCTTGCTTGTGAGCTATAAATTCAGGGGCTTTCCCTACCTCATCAGTATGCCAGCTGTAAGCTCTAGGGTCCTCATTTATGATTGGCTTGTTCCTAATACTCCCGTGGGTTTGATAATTTGCTAGAATGACTCACAGAACTTAGGGAAGCACTATACTTCTTATTACAGATGTGATAGCAAATAAGGGCACAAAAGGAGAAACTAGGTCTGGGAGGGTCCCTGTATGCAAAGTTTTGTGTCCCACAAAAGGGATGCCTCACTCTTCCAAACACCAAATGTTTCATTAACCATAAACCTCATGGAGATTCAGTGTCCAGGCCTTTTTATCTTTTGTTATTACATAGGCATGATTGATTCATTGCCCACATGATTGAACTCAACCTTCAGTCCCTGTTCTCTGAAGTCAGCTGATATTGTGCTGTTGGTGTCACTTACTGGATCTTTCTGATATCAACAGCCCCTAGCTAACTTGGGTCATAAACCTTCAAGAGTTATCTGGAGCCCTCATCAAAAATGTTTCAATTACTAGAGAAATTGCTCAGTTTTAGAGATAATATCTCAGGAACCAAGGTAAAGGAACAAATACTTTGGCTAAAATTAATTATAAATGTCACAAGCTCTCACCTTCTCAGCACAAAAGAACCTCCCTGCACTCAATCTTTCTCATACTTCACATCTTCCTGACTTCATCTGACAGAAGCTGGAGCTCTGTTTTCAGATGGCTCATGTGATTAGGTTAGTTCCACCCATATCATCTCCTAATCACAAGGTCAACTGATGATTAACCTTAATTATATATGCAAAATATTTGCTCTGTAATGTAACAAAATCATGAGAATTACATCAAAGTGGAAAGGTCATAGGGGCCATATGCCTACCACATTCTGCCTACATAGACTAACTTATTGGCAGTTACAGATGGATAAAATTCTAACTGTATAATTTGTTTTATTTGACAGTAGGGGAACACTTAAAGTAAGATATATCATCTCAGCTACTAATTGTTAATAATAGTTATATAACAGCCAGCATTATTCTCAATGGAGAGAAAGTGAAACCATTCCCTGTGGGAACAGGAACGAGACAAGGATGCTCAACTTAAGAATACTTACATTTTTAGTACCTGCTGACTGGACTACTTTCTGATTAAAAAAAAAAAAAGTCTATTGTGAACTTGATCACAATTGGAAAACGATTTGTAGTTTATTAGGAAGGTTGGGCAATCTACTTCCATAGTGATACCTCCTCGGAAACCCAAGGAGGGGTTGCTATGAGTCGGATCCGACTTGATGGCAGTGTGTTTGGTTTGGTTTTTTATTTTAGCCTCAATTACTCCTGCATATATTAAAATGGGAGCTCTGGTAGCATAGTGGCTAAGGCACTTGACTGCTAACCAGAAGGCTGGTGGTTCAAACCCACCAGCCACTCCTCGGAAGGAAGGTTGGGGCAATCTACTTCCATAGTGATACCTCCTCGGAAACCCAAGGAGGGGTTGCTATGAGTCGGATCCGACTTGATGGCAGTGTGTTTGGTTTGGTTTTTTATTTTAGCCTCAATTACTCCTGCATATATTAAAATGGGAGCTCTGGTAGCATAGTGGCTAAGGCACTTGACTGCTAACCAGAAGGCTGGTGGTTCAAACCCACCAGCCACTCCTCGGAAGGAAGGTTGGGCAATCTACGTCTCTGGAGGAGATGAGGCCCGGAGCCGCCTGGTTCCCGTAAGCACAACAGAGCCGAGAGAATCAAGCTGGCACACAGCACGCTGGTCGCTGTTCCCAACAAAGGCTGAATCCAAAACCTACAGGGCGAGCAGCGAGCTGCTCACTCCAGGAAGTATATAGTCCGGAAATGCCATTGTTCCAGCTTGTCCTTGGGATAGCATTGCAGGTAGGCCACACCCCTGGGGAAACTCCCCTTGGGCAGACCGGCCGCTCAGAACTCAGTCATGTGATCCATCATGGGAACCACCACTCACAACTGGAGTCCAGCCAAGTTGACACATCTTCAAATATCACAAAATATATTACTTATTCAGTGAAAAGATAATTATTAATGTATATTTGTATTTGTAGTCCACAGGTTACAAACATTAAGCTACAAGAGAATCTCCAAATCAGTTAGTCTCCATACCACCAACTGAAATTTGAATGGAGGAAGCATGAATTAAGAGAACAGTGGCTAATTATTGTTCAAAAGAGTTGTTTCTCATCTTTTTCATTATTTAGGCCCTACAAGAGGGAGGTAAGTGAACCTCTCACTATCTGATAGATTACGGAGCTTCACAATATAGAGTGTTTTAAATAATATTTTCTTAATTTAAATCATTCATAAGTTATTAATTGGTTTTATTAATTAATATACTGAGTTTATTAAGTTGCCATTATTTTAGGAAATTTAGACATTACACAGAAGAAAACTCACTAAAAAATCTACATCAGCTAAAAATAAGACCACTGTCATCAATTCAGGAGCTTTGGTGGCATAGGGCCTAAGGCATTTGACTGCTAATCAGAAGACTGGCTGTTTAAATCCACCAACCACTCCTCAGAAGGAAGGTTGGGCAATCTACTTCTGTAGTGATACCACCTCGGAAACCCAAGGAGGTTGTCACTATGGGTTGGATCCGACTCGACGGCAGTTTGGTTTGGTTTTTGGTTTGTCAACACCTCAGAATACTTTCTTTCATTTTTGAAGTTTGTATTTGTGTGTGTGGAGATATGCACATGCATATGCACACATATGCACACATGCACATATGGTCTTTTATATGCTAGAAATTTGGATCTTAATTTATTTACAGTTTTACTATTTATTTTTTCACATAACATATATGAAAATTTCTTGTTTCTATCCCTTAGTATTCATTAAAAATATGGGTCTTTATATAACAAAAAGCTCTCATGGCATAGTAGGTAAGATATTTGTTAACAAGATGGTCAGCATTTCAAAACCACCAGCTGCTCCATGGGAGGGAGATGAGGCAATCTACTTCTGTAAAGATATACAGACTTGGAAAACCAAAAGAGGTCACTAGGAGTCAGAATCAACTTGATGACACTGGGTTTGTTTAGATTTTTTTTGGTGTAATATACTATCATATAAATGTACTATTTTCTTACTATTGGATATGAGCACTGAGTCATTTGGCAATGAACAAGTTTGCAAATAAAGTTCTGTCTAAATCTCTGATTATTTTCTAAGAATAGGTTCTCCTATGTAAATTATAGATAAATGGGCATGAAAGTTTCATAGCTCTTTACTCAAATAGGTTTTTAGAAGGTTTATACCAAACATATATTAAACTGTCACCAATACTATATGAAAATATACTATATGATCACCTTCATATGTTTCTGGGAGTTCTGGTGGTATAGTGGCTAAGGCATTTGACTGCTAACCAGAAGTCTAGAGGTTCAAATCCACCATCCACTACTTGGAAGGAAGATTGGGCAGTCTACTTACATAGAGATAGTGCCTTGGAAACGCAAGGAAGGGTCATTATGAGTCAAATCAAATCGATGGCAGAGAGGTTTTTTTTTTTTTTAATTTTCATATGTTGCTAATATTTATTGCATGTTTTAAAGTTCATAGAATAGGGTTTCATGTTTTATCTCATTTAATCTTCGATGACAATAAAAAAAAATTTAGTATTCTCTCTTTCTCTCTCTCTCTCTCTCTCTCTCTCTCTCTCTGTGTGTGTATTACTATATACTTGGAAGGAAGGTTGGGCAATCTACTTTCATAGTGATATCACCTCGGAAACCCAAGGAGGGGTTGCAATGAGTTGGGTCCTACTTGAGGGCACATAACAATGTTACTTTGAAGACTTTGAAGACTAAGTTCACCTTACCCAAACCATGGTATTTTTAATCATAGCATATGCAGGTGAAAGATGGGTAATGGCCAATGAATAAGGAAGACCAAAGGAGAACTGATGTATTTCAATTAGTGTTTGCAAAGAATATTGAATACACCATGGCCTGCTAAAGGAACAAATATTCAGTCTTGGAAGAAGTACAGCTGGAATGCTTTTTAGAATGAGGATGGCAAGACTTCATGTCTAGTACTTTGATCATTGACCTAGGTTGGGTATGCTTCAATGGTTTTGTTTCTCTAGAGTACTCAGCCTAGGATAATGACCAAAGTACTAGACATGAAGTCTTGTCATATATATCTCTCTATATATATTTTTAAATATATTAATATGAGATTCCATATAAATATATGTTGTTGTTGTTATGTGCCACTGAGTCTGACCCAACTCATAGTGACCCCTCCTTGGGTTTCCAAGGCAGCATCACTATGGAAGTAGATTGCCCCATCTTCCTTACGAAGAGTGGCTGGTGGGTTTGAACTGCCAGACTTCTGGTTAGCAGTCAAGTGCCTTAGGCACTATGCTACCAGAGCTCATATATATATATA
>NW_006922283.1:557409-564078 GCF_000298275.1 Orycteropus afer afer
TATCTCAGGGAAAAGGTTCACACAGTTTTAGAGGCTGTCAAGTCCCACGTTTGTGGGTCAAACGTCAAGCTGGAGGATATTCCTGAGTCAAGCAGCTGCAGGGGTTGACAAACCTAAGATCAAGATTGGCAGGCAGAATAGCAGGCTGCTGGCTTTGCCAGATAATGAATCCAAAATCAGTAAATAGCAGATTGTTGTTTCACAGGCTGTGAAGGCAATAATCCCAAGATCAGTAGGCAATACTGCAGGCCACTGGTTCTAATCCAAGAATTGGAGATGATGATGTGTTAGATGCAACATCTAGATCCAGTAGAAAGCCAGAGAATTTTTCCAGGATGTCCATATATGTATTGGAAGCAGGCCACACTCCCAAGGGCACTCCCATTCAACTGATTGGCTGCTTGTAGCATGTCTCATCATAGACGTGATTACATTACATCAGATGTCCTTGTGGAGATGACCACATCACAACTGTTTAAATCACTTAGAACATGGTCCAGCCAATTTGACAGACAACTTTAACTATCACAGTCATGCTGCCAGGAGGTAATTCCAGTCCCTGAAGCAGTATATCGTGTTTGGTACAGTAGAGGATCAGCAAAGAAGAGGAAGACACTCAACAACATGGATTGACACACTGGCTGCCACAACGGGCTAAAGCACATAAATGATTGTGAGGTTGATGTAGGACTGGGCATTGTTTCATTCTGTTGTACATAGGATCACTATGAGTTAGAACCGACTTGACAGCACCTAAAAGCAACAAAGTGCTACAAAATTAAATTATTTACCCAATGATTCTGGTAGTAAGTATGGCAGAGCCAGAATCTGAAGTCTGTAATTTCCCCTAAACCACTTTGCTAAATGAAAAGCCTGTGGCATGGAGAGTTCCTGACTTTTCTAAGAGATATGGGCTGAGTCCCTATTTGTCCTGCATCTAAGTTGAATATCTTTCTCTGTCTCTCTTTCTTTTCTTCTTTTTTTTTTTTTTTAAATTCATCTCTGTCTCCCATGGATCTATTGACTCTTGTTATGATTCTATGATAGATACTCTATCAACTAGAGTTATATCATTAAATACAAAACTTGCATATATGTACATGTTTAATTTAGAAGGTAAATCTTAAAACACTGAAATATTAAAACTCAAACTAGTTATGATTGTTCTAAAGCACTACTGGTCCAGAATTATTAGGGTGTTCCCTTCCAGTTGCTATTAGCTTGATTACTACTTATCAAGACTTTTCCAAAAATTGACTCATATACTCTCTCCTCATTCTCCTTCCTTATTTCCCATCCCTTTTCCTGTCACTCTTCTGACAGATAAATCACATTGTTCTTTGGAAATTGTCTTGTGAAAGGGGGAATTTAGCACAACTTTGAGATTTATTCTGTACAAAGCTAGCTGGCCTTTACCCTCATTATTCAGCTGTACCAAATGGTTATGTTCACTCAACTAGGTAATGCCAAAAATACCTTTGCAGGCTCTGTTGTAGAAGCAGGGGAAAATGTCAAGGAAAAGGAAAACCTTGTTTCTTTCTTCTGGATGCAAATGGTAGCATTTGATCAGGTAGACCTGTTTTTTATATTATATATATATAAAAATTAAAATATATGTAAGCTTATGGGTCATCTTCTAAGGTGTAACTATTTGTCTCTCTCCATCTGGAGCAAAGAAGAGTGAAGAAAATCAAAGACACATGGGAAAAAATTCATCCAAAAGACTAATAGACCATGCAAACAACAGCCTCCATGATCCTGAAACCAGAGCTAGATGCTACCTGGCTGCCACTGTCAACCTCTCTGAAAGGTATTGCAATAGTAGTCCTGGATAGAGTGGAAGAGAAATGTGGAACAAAACTCAAAATAATAATAAATAACATGCCTTCTGGTTTAACAGAGACTAGTAGAACCCCAAAGACTATGGATCTTTTAGACAAGTTTCAAGGCTGGAACTGAACTCCCTTCCTCCCTCCTCAATGGCTCAATTTCCATCCAAACAAAAGACAGGCATATGAGATGAACACTAACTTCAGGAAGGTACACATTCATTAAAACAATCAACCATATGAGGTCTAAAGGGCAGCATCTGCCCAGGGATAAAGCTAAGAAGGCATGAAGGGATAGGAAAGAAGGATCAAGGGAAATGGTAAACACTGGGAGAAAGTGGGAATAGTGCTGTTACATTGTAGGGATTGGAATCAATGTCACAACACAAAAAATTTGTATGAATTGTTGAATGAACCAATTTGCTCTGTAAACATTCATCTAAATCACAACAAAATTAAAATTATATATATATATATATATATAGTTTTATTTCTTCTGAGAAAATGAGCCTAAGCAGGAGGTCCAGGCAGAGGAAAGACCTTGAGATGCTCATTTCCTGAAACGGAATACTGTGTAGATTAGGTTCCTTAATGCAGAGGGGGAATTTGGGATGTATATTGTTTTTGGATGCCTCCGGTGTGAAGGTCAAAAGGAAAGAATTTAGAGACCTTGAACTGGAAAGGTCAGGTGTTACTGACATCTGATGTCTGTTTTCAAATCAACAAAATCAAACAGCTGGAGTTGTGGTGGGGAAAAGATTGGGCTATTCTTGAGTCCCTCTTGGTTTTTTTACTTTAGCTTACTCATTTTAATTTTATCATTACAAAAATCACCTATTTCAGTGGAATTTTAATCTTTTAAGCATTTGGAAATAACTCTTCCAGAATCTCTCTTTTTTTCAAAGAAGTGGGAGTGGGTGGGCTGAGCTGAGAATCTTGTTTTTAAATAGTCTCCTTTCTTAGCAAACATTTGGATTCCATTTTATTTTTGGACCTCAAGTTCCTCATTTTCAGAGACTATCTTCTTGTTGGTATGCGCTTTTGACTGCAAAAAAAGTAGCTTAGTCCAATATTTCCCACCCTAAATCAAATTTTTGAGAATCATAAATAGGCCATTAAATCCTTACACTTGTCCAGTGAGATTAAGAGGAGAATGTTCCAGTAAGTTCACACCATTGTTTTCATGTCTCTGAATGATCACAAGAAAAAGCCAAAAATCACACAATCAACTTCTAAGATGAATAAGACCTAGAATAAAAAGCAAAGCAGTTTTAAACTGACACAAACTCTTTTAGAAATAATTGAATTATCTTTCTCAGAAGTGCCATGTATAGGATAATATTTTTCATAAGTAAGGAATTTTTTTATTATTTATGTAATTATTATTTATATTACTTGCCAATACCTCAAATATTAAGCATGTAAGTTATTCTTACATGTAGCCATCAGTCCTTGTTCTGGTCCATATATTTTAGGCTAGTCTATTAGCTATGGATAATGAGTTTTAGCATAAAGGAACCACTGGAAAAATACAGCATCTACATGATCTAATGATGTATAGTGATATTAGGTATTCCTCAAAGATGATTATTTGATTAATATCAATTTGCCAGATATGATGGGACTAGAATCAGAATAAAAGTAAATTAAATATGGTGTGTTTGTGTTTTTCCTCCTAGATATACGATATGGGAGAGAGAAAAAAAATCAGTTCTAGCTGTGTAAATGTCACATACTCTGGGTAATAGGGATTTGTGTTAAGCAGTAGAGAGCAGTGTAGAGGAACATTTTTGTAATCCATCTCAGCAGAAAGGAAGGTCTGGTAAGGGGAAAAAATATGTAAGAATGTACATAGATGAAAATCCCAGATGGGAACAGGAGTGTTGCTGCATTGGCGTATTTTCCTAGTAATTTAAAAGCTGATTCCCTTTTTAATCTCCAATAGGGTATGGAGACAGATTCAAGATTGCAAAAGTCCATTTCTGACATAATACCTTGATATTCTGAAAGAGTAAATGCCACTGAGCTTCAAAGGGTTAGACATCTGAGAGAAATGCTTATGGCTTACGGCTTAGGGAAGGTGTGGGTTTATGTGTGTGGTCATATGTGTCTCTGTGTGTGTTTTTGGTTGGAGAAGATTAGGCAGAGTGATGGCTCATGTTCCATGGTACACTATCAGCCCAAGGGATTTCTAATCTTTAGGCCTGGAATAGAGACAATCTTGGCTTCCATATACTGGAACAGAGATGATTACTGGAATTGGAACTAATTTTAAGGACATGGCTATCTTCTAAAACAAACAAAAAATTATCTACACATGGTATTATAGGCAAGTTGTTTGCATGTCAAATCTTGCAGAATGTTTTCCACATGGGTTACCTGAATGGATGAGGCAACATATAAAAAGAATTAGCTTGTACTAAGCAACTGTTGGATTCAATAGTATATTCTAAAACAGCAAAACATTATACATTACGGATTTTGGTATAAAAAATAGATTAGTTAGTTGTGGATAGTATGAATCCAAGAAAAAGAATGAACTTTGTATGTGACAAAACAACACTCAACACTAGGAAAACACAAGATTATTTATTAGTGCAATGATAAGATACTAATTTGGAAAATTAGAAGTTATGGAAGGAGTTTCTGGCTTTAAAATCAGTAATTGAACACCTTAATCTCCACTCTTTCTTAAAACCCCACTAAAATGGCAGTAAAAGATGTTCTAAGGCATAAATACTCAAAAACTCAGAGAAACTGAGAAAAAAAAAAAATGGGGAAGTGCTAACGCACTTAGCTGATGAGAAAGCTGAATCCTCAATCATCAGTGGAAAATGCTGAGCAGCTACTCAAAGTGCACCACAAATTCCCTAAGAGACTCAGAAATTGTAAGCACGGGATACCTCTGGAACTTGGGGGGAAGGAGTTAGTGAAGGGCTTGTTAAAAACAAGAGGTTGATTAAATGCTACTCTGAGAAAAAGTTACATCACCAGTTCCCCTCCCCTTCTCTGTGCAGCTTGATGACTCCTCTTCCCTCACCCTTCCAGAAGAGTGGAGGTAAAGCAGAATGTTTTTGACTGAAAGTATCAGGCACATTTGAGACAGGAAAATCTTATGCAAACTGGGGATTTCACGAAAGTTTGCAAATTTAATATTGAGTTCTTCCCTACCATTTTTTTCCTTTCGACTCTTGGAAGAATGGGATCCTGGCTTACACTTTTGTTAAAAAACTGAAAGATTCTTCTATGGAGAATTTGATCAGTTGACAAGTAAATATCTGAAAACACTGACATCATGAAAAAGTCTGGCCAGATCTCTCCTTAAAGTGATGCCCCAAATTGCAAATACAGTGTTCAATACTTTCAATCAGCTTTTAGAAACCCACTCTTAAACATGAACAGATAGCCAAGGATCATCAGGTAATTTTGTAATGTTTCTAACTTAAAAGATGGAGATTTACCACTGTCAACCACTTGGAGGGGGATCTATGTAGGAGATACTGGATAGAGTGGGAGAACAATGTAGAAAAAAAAGTCAAAATCACTTGGGGAAAAAAAAAAAAAAAAAGGACCAGTTTTGCTGGTCTGACAGAGCCTGAGGGAACCCCTGAGGCTATGGCCCTGCCCTATAGTAAATTACCTGGTATGGCTTTTCTAGCCATAGTCTTTGTAAACTCCATGGTGGAATTTGCTGTGAGCAACTGAGGAGCTCCTGATTGTAAAAGTTATCCACCTGGGGTATTTCTGTTGGGTGTGGCACTGGAGCTATGTTCTGGGAAGTTTGTTCTCTCTCAGGTGCTTAGAATTTGGATGTTATGATTGGCTAGTTTGGCCACTCTGCCAGGCTCAAAAGGAGGCCTCCCAGAGGCAGAGGGCTCTCTGACTGCTGGCTGAGTAAGGACACACTCCCTGAGAGACACGCACTGTGGGAAAGAGATGCAAGAGACACGCATTGCTGAGTGAGACACCGAGCAAGGGGCACACACTGCTGGGAGAGAGACTGTGGGAGATTGTTGGCTGAGAGATGGTGGTATGGGAGAGAGACTGAGCATTTTTCCTGAACTTGAATTGTAGCCTGGTGCTTCCCTTAATAGACCCCGTAATCTGTGAGTTCTGTGTGGCCACTGCAGTGAATTATGGAACCCAAGAGAGAGGTGGTGGGTGCTTTGGGAGGAATGGTTGGTAAAAGGGCTGGAGGGAGGCAGCATGTCTGGCCTTGCAGAAATAGGCCTTGGGTTACTGATGGTGATCCTGTCTTCCTCTTGTGTGGATAGAGGAGGTCAGAAGATGTGGCCTCCCTGCCCTTTTAGCAGGCTCCTAGCTGCCCTTCAGGTCTGGAATTGAACCCACACCTGTGGCTTCCAGCCAAACAAAAGACAGGCATATGAGGTGAACATTTACATTACGTAGATACACTCCTTGGAGAGAACAATCATGGGAGAATAGAAGGGCTATGTATGCACAGGGAGACAGCTCAGGGGGCAGGATTGAATGGAGGGAAGGATACAGTGAAGAGGTAACTATGGGGAGAAAGTCAATATCATGAGACAAAGTGTATGTGAACTGCTAAATGGAAAGTGAATTTGCTCTGTAAACTGTCACCCAAATCACAGTAATAAATAAATAAATAAAAATTTAAAAAAAGATGGAGATCAAAATAGATAAATAGAAACCATCAACCTGCATGGAAAAGATTATATAGGAAGTTAAAAACATTTAAAAAATAATTGTTTAATTTGATATCATTGAATTGTACACCTGAAAAAATGCTGAATCAGCAAAATTGTCCCCCCCCTTTATATATATGTGTGTGTGTATGTATATATATATACCTTTATAT
>NW_006922283.1:564178-580583 GCF_000298275.1 Orycteropus afer afer
ATGTATATAGTTGCATGCCATCAAGTTTATTCTGACTTACAGCTACCATATAGAATAGAGTAGAACCACCTTATAGGTTTTCCAGGTTGAAATCTCTACAGGAGCAAATATGTCTTCCATGGAGCTGCTGGTGGATTTTTTTAGTGGCCCAGTGCTTTTAATAATTGTTTCGCCATGGATCCTTGAGAATAATATGCCACAAAAAGGGATAATATGACACCAAGAAAAGTCTTTAAAATTAAAAATAAAAGTATGATGAAATTATTGAAAGGCTTAGAGGCTAAAAGTGAGGAATTATCTTAGAACATAAAACAAATAAAGATGAAAAACCAAAGAGAAAAAAATAAGAATGTTAAAGAATCATCTCAGGAGGGTCAATAATGAAAATTATAGTTCTAGCTGGACACACAGGGAAAATGAAAGACAAAATCATCAAGGTATAATGATAGAATTATAGAAGGTAAATTATGTGACAAAAGATACACTAAGTGCCTAGAAAACTGGATTAAAATGATGCTGTAGTTTGACATTTTAAAATGCCAACAGAAAAGAGAACATCCAGAGAATCTCAGAGAAAGAAAAAAAGTTACATCTCATACCAAAGATGATGAATAGAAAGGTTTTGGACTCTGCACAATTGGAAAATGTTTTCAAAATTTTTAGAGAAAATATCTTCCAATCTAGAATTCCATATGGACAATTAAATGTAAGAGTAGAGTAAAAATATTGTTGAACAGCCAAGATCTCAAACATTTACCTCCTTGTTTCAAAAAGCCACTTTCAGATGCACTCTACTGCCTAAGAATGTAAAACTAAGAAAGAGAAGACATAGGATATAGGAAACCAGAGATCCCACTAAAGCGAATGGTAAAAGGAATACCCATTATAATGATGTAACAGAGTTCTGGTTGTCATTAAAACTCCATTTACTTTTCCTTCTAGGCACATAGAGAAGTTGTACTGCCCCAATTCCCTTACAATTAAGTGTGGTCTGAGGACTTAGTCATTTGAGTAGGACTGATATATGCTACTTCCAGGCACCTGTTTGTAAGAAGTGAATACGCCTTTTCTGGATCTGTCTGGCTGGATATCGATGGAGGCAATGTCACCATAGATGGTGAAATCACAAGATGAAAGAAACATACATTTCTAAATAGCCACACAGAGGAGAGACACCACTTAACCAAGGTTCATCACCTTAGATTGTACCATAAGGAAGAAATAAGCTTCTATTTGAAGGGTCCATTGGTGATTGGATTCCACCCTAATTACTAAAAATAAATAAAGAGACAAAAAGCAAACAAGTTGCCTTCAGGTTGAGTCTGACTAATAGGAACATAGGCTGGTAATAGAAATGCCAACACAAAAGCTGTGCAGCAAGCCTAACGTGTAGCCAGTCTAGACTGAAGCAGGTCAGAAGGCTCTAGAAGAAAGTTTTTCCAAGAAGATGAAACTGATAGAAAACTGGATGTATTTGCACACTGGGGAAAATTTGGGGGTGAATTAGTCGATAACACAGGCAATGAAAAAAAAAAAAAAAAGTAAACCAAACATGATTGAATCCAAGGAAACCAAAATTTGTGCATGATAGAAAAAGCTTGTTTTATATCTCAGTTGCAAATAACATTTTAAAAACCTGTCATCAAGTTAATACCAAGTCATAGTGACCCCATGTGTATCAGAGTAGAACTGCACACCATATGGTATTCAATGGCTGATTTTTTTTTGGACGTAGATCATCAGGTCTTTTTCTAAGGCACCTCTGGGTGGACTCAAACTTCCAACCTTTTGGCTACCAGACAAGCACATTAACTGACCATCTAGCTGTTAAACATCCTATAGATAGCATTAGTAGATTGCTCTAAGGAGCTTACAAATATAAGTTTATTAGCAGGAGGTGGTGTTGGGGGTGGGGTGGAGAAGTAGATGGAGGAAAAAAAAAAAAAGTCAAGTTTATATCTCCCTTCTTGAGAAGTCAGTAGATAATGCCTAAAACTGAAAATCAAGAATCAATAATAAAATAACTTATTTAGTGATGTGCAGGTAAATACTTAAAAAAAAAAAAAAAAGTTGGTAGAAATGCAGACAGTGGATAACTCTGATAAACAGGAATATTGAAGGGTAGCAGCCAGGAAGATGCTTACCTTTGTTTTATTAACTATGCAAAGGCATTTGACTGAGTGCATCATAACAAATTATGGATAACATTTCAAAGTATGAAAATTCCAAAACTCTTAATTGTGCTTGATTGGAATCTGCACATCAACCAAGAGGCATTCGTTCAAACAGTAAAAGGGGATACTGCATGGCTTAAAATCAGAAAAGGTATGTATCCTTTCAGTATATTTATTCAATCTATATGCTAGGGAAATAATATAAAAAGCTGAACTATATGAAGAACATGGAATCAGGATTGGAGGAATACTCATTAACAACCTGCAATGTGCAGATGACACAAACTTGCTTGCTGAGAATGAAGATGACTTGAAGTACATACTAAAGAAGATCAAAGACTCAAAGACTACAGTCTTCAGTACAGATTTTACCTCAACATAATAAAAACAAAAGTCCTTACAACCAGACTAAAAATCAACATCATGATAAACAAAGAAAAGATTGAAGTTGCCAATGATTTCATTTTACTTGGATCTACAACCAATGCCCATGGAAGCAGCAGCCAAGAATTCAAATCACATATTGCATGGGCAAATTTGCTGCAAAAGACCCATTCTTGACAGTGTTTTGGCTACTTCATGCTACTCTAACAGAAAATATCACAAATGGGATGGCTTGAACAAAAAGGAGTTTATTCTCTTACAGCTTTGGAAGTCTGAGTTCAAAGTTCTAGGCTTTAGGGGCTGGGTAAAAGTCCTTCAACCTTGGGCATCTGTTCTGCCCTTTGCTTCTGGCCCACTGAAGCTGGAGGCTTTCTTCACTCAGGAAGATGCTGGCTGCTGAGGCTGACAAGCCCAAGGTCAACAAGTAAAAAGGCATAGTCCCAATATTACCAAACCACATTTCAGGTCATTGATTCAAGTCCATTAAGAGTCCCAAGATCAGCAGACAACATGGCAAGATGCTGAACAACAACTTGGCTACATTCAAGATTCAAGCTGCCAAAAGCTACAAATCATTCCTAAAGCTTCTCCTTCTATAATGAGAGAAGATCACATCCCTAAGGCAGCTACTCTGCTGCTCACAGTAGATTCCACCATGGAGTTGATTACCAGTCTCATCAGTTCACATACACTTTGTCTCATGACATTGACTGCAATGTCCCACAATGCAACACTTCTCCTCCCACTTACTCCCCATGGTCACTTCTTTCCTGTGTCCTTCCTCCCATGCACTCCTGGCCCCTGAGCTGTCTCCTTGTGCATACATAGCCCTTCTAGTCATCCATGATTGATCTTTCCAAGGAGTGTATCTACTTAATGTAAATGTTCAGATCATATCCCTGTCTTTTGTTTGGCTAGAAGACATGGGGGTGGGTTCAATTCCAGACCTGAAGGACAGCTAGGGGCCATAGCCTCAGAAGTTCCATCAAGCTCTATCAGACCAGCAAATCTGGTTCTCCCCTTTTTTTTTTTTTTTTATGATTTTGAGTTTTGTTCCACATTGTTCTCCCACTCTATCCAGGATTTCCTACATAGATCCACTTCTGAGTGGTTGACAGGTGGTAGCTGGGCACATCTAGTTCTTCTAGTCTCATATCCATATAGACTGGTGTATCAGTACCTTGGACTAACTGATTCCATGAGTCTTTGGTTTTCTTCCTTCTTCTTTGTTCTGGAGGAGGAGAGACCCATTGTTGCATCTAGATGGCCACTTGCAAGCTTTTAAGATCCTAGTTGTTACTTGCCAAATTAGGATGTGGAACAATACCATTGGTTCTTGGTGATATGAAATGGTTGAGAGTTGACCAATTTTTTTTTGGTACAGTGACTATGTTTCTTCCATCTTCTTTTGATGCTTCCTGGATCATTCAATATTTTATCCTTAGCACTATTCCATATTGCAACTTGAGGCCTGAATTTTTTCTTCAGTTCTTTCAGCTTGAGAAATGCTGAGCGTGTTCTTCTCTTTTGGTTTTCTAATTCCAGGTCTTTACCTATTTCATTATAATACTTTATTTTGTCTTCTTAAGCCAACCTTTGAAATCTTCTGTTTAGCTCTTTTATTTAATAATTTCTTTCTTTTGCTTCCACTTCTTTCCAAGAGCAAGTTTCAAAGTCTCTTCTGACACCCATTTTAGTATTTTCTTCCTTCTTGTCTTTTTACTGTGTGATGTTCTTGATGTCATCCCACAACTTGTCTGGTCTTCAATGTTCATTGGTGTTCAATGTGTCCAATGTATTCTTCAGATCATCTCTAAATTCAGGTAAGATATATCTAAGGTTATATTTTTGGTCTTATGGATTTGTTTTAATTATCTTCAGCTTCAACTTGAACTTGTGTGTAAGTATTTGATAGTCTGATCTCCTGGCCTGTTGTTGTTGTTCTTGTTATGTGCCTTCGAGTTGGACCCAACTCATAGTGACCCCTCCTTGGATTTCTGAGCCAGTATCACTACAGAAGTAGATTGCCCAACCTTCCTTCCTAGGAGTGGCTGGTGGGTTTGAACCGCCAGCCTTCTGGTTAGCAGTCAAGTGCCTTAGGCACTATGTTACCAGAGCTCCTTTGATGAATGGTATTGAGTTTCTCCATTACCTTTTCCACAAATATAGTCAATTTCATTTCTGTCTATTCCATCTGGTGAGTTCCATGTGTATAGCTGCCATTTGTCTTGTTGAATAAAGGTATTTGCAATGAATAAGTGTTGGTGTTGCAAAACTGTATCATTTAGTCTCCATTGTCACTTCTTTCACTAAGGCCATATTTTCCAGCAACCAATGCCTCTTTTTGTTTCCAACATTTGCTTTTCAATCACTAGTAATTATCTATATATCCTGATTGCATGTTTCACCAATTTCAAATTGTAGAAGTTGGTGAAAATATTTTATTTCCTCATCTTTGGCTTTAGTGGTTGGTGCTTAAATTTGTATAATAATAGTATTAACTGGTCTTTCTTGGATACTTCTTGTTGTTGCTGTCAAGTAGGCTCCAACTCGTAGGGACTGTATGTACAACAAAATGAAACACTGCCCAGTCCTGTGCCATCCTCTTAATCCTTGCTCTGATCATTATAGTCACAGTATCAGTCTATCTCAAAAGGGTTTTCCCCTTCTTTGCTGACCCTCTAACTAGTATAATACCCTTCTCCAGGGAATAGGCCTTCTGACAACATGACCAAAGTAGGTGAGACAAAGTCTGACCATTCTTGCTTCCAAGGAATATTCTGGCTGCATTTCTTCTATGACAGATTTATTCATTTTTCTGGCAGTCCATGATATTTTCAGTATTCTTCACCAACATTGTAATTCAAAGGCATCATCTCTTCTTGGATCTTCCTTATTAATTTTCCTTGGGTCTTTCTTATTAATAATCCATATGATGCCATTGAAAATAGCATGGGTTGGGTCAGGCACACATTAGTTTTCAAAGTGACATCTTTGCTCTTCAACAATTTAGAGAGGTCTTTTGCAGCGTATTTGCCTAGTGAAATATGTTGTCTGATTTCCTGACTACTGCTTCCATGGGTGTTGATTTTTGAATGCAAGTAATATGAAATACCTGAACACTTCAATCTTTTCTCTGTTTATCATGATGTTTCTTATTGGCCCAGTTGTAAGGATTTGTATTTCTTTTTTTTTTTTTTTTATGTTGAGGTGTAATCCATACTGAAGACTGTAATCTTTGACCTTCATCAGTAAGTGCTTCAAGTCATCTTCAATTTCATCAAGTAAAGTGTGTCTTCTGCATATCGCAGGTTGTTAGTGGTTCTTCTTCCAATCTTGATACCACATTCTTCTTCATGTAGAACACCTTCTCAGATTATTTGCTCAGCCTACAAATTGAATGAATATGGTCAAAGAATACAATCTTGATGCACAACTTTCCTGATCTTAAGCCATGCAATATCCCCTTTTTTCCATTGATACAACAGTCTCTTGGTCTATGTACAGGTTTTCCATGAGAACAATTAAGTGTTCTGGAATTCTCATTCTTTGCAATGTTATTTTTAATTTGCTATGTTTCACACAGTTTAATGTCTTTGCATAGTCAATAAAACAGAGGTAGATATCTTTTTGGTATTCTTGCTTTCAGCCAAGATCCATTTGGCATCAACAATGATATTCCCCATTTTACATCCTCTTTTGAAACCAGCTTGCATTTCTGGAAGTTCCATGTCAATATACTGCTACAATCATTTTTGAATTATCTTCAGCAAAAATTTACTTGCGTGTGATATTGGTGATATCATTCTATAATTTCTACATTATATTAGATTACTTTTCTTTGGAATGGGTACAAATATTGATCTCTTCACTCAATTGGCCAGGTAGCTGTCTTCCAAATTTCTTGGCATAAATGAGTAATTGCCTTAAGTGCTGCGTCTGTTTATTGAAACATTTCAATGGATATTCCATCAATTCCTGGAGCCTTGTTATTTTTCCATTCCTTCAATGCAGCTTCTTCCTTCAATGCCATTGATTATTGATCATATACTACCTCCTGAAATAGCTGGACATTGCCCAACTCTGTTTGGTACAGTGACTCTGTATATTGCTTCCATCTTATTTTGATGTTTCCTGCATCGTTCAATATTTTGTCCACAGAATCTTTCCACTTTTCAGTTCTAGGCTTGACTCTTTTCTCCAGTTCTTTCAGCTTGAGAAATTCTGAATGTTTTAGTTTTCTAACTCCAGGTCTTAGCACATTTTATTATAGGCATATGTGGTATGTGGATATTATTCTATCATTGCCATTATTGTACTTCAGGATAGATCATGAAATGATCTTTTTGACAATGAATGCAACACCATTCCCCTTCAATTTGTCATTCCCAGCATAGCAGAGCACATGATTGTCTGAATCAAAATGGCTAATACCAGTCCATTTCAACTCACTAATACCTAGGGTAAATACCATGCATTTCATTTCATTTTTGACAACTTCCAATTTTCTTAGATTCATACTTTGTGCATTCCACATTTCAATTATGAATAGTTGTGTTCAGTTTTTTCTTCTCATTTTGAGTCATGCCACCTCAGCAAATGAAGGTCCTGAAAGCTTTACTCCATCCACATCATTAAGGTTGACTCTACTTTGAGGAGGTACATCTTCCCTAATCATATTTTGAGTACCTTCCAACCTTCCAAAGTTTTCCAGAAATATATCAGATAATCTTTCACTGCTATTCATAAGGTTTTCAATGGACATTTTTTTCAGAAGCTGATGGCCCCATCCTTCTTTCTAATCTGTCATAGTCTGAAAGTGCCACTGAAATCTGTCCTCTATGGGTGATGTGGGTTATTTGAAATACTGGTGACATTGCTTCCAGAATCACAGCAACACACAAGCCACCACACTATGGTAAACTGACAGATTAGTGGTAGGTTATACTTGAGAAGAATGTAATAATTAATTGCAATAGACATGAGAAATAGTCAAGCTCTTTGACAAAGTGTCATAGATTTAAGAATTTGTCCTAAACAAACAATAAAACCAAAGTAAAAAAGTTATGCAGTTTAGGAGAATGCTGAATGAAATAAGATCATAGTGCCTAAGGCACTTGACTGCTAACCAGAAGGCTGGTGGTTCAAACCCACCAGCCACTCCTCGGAAGGAAGGTTGGGCATTCCTACTTCCGTAGTGATACTGCCTCAGAAACCCAAGGAGGGGTCTCTATGAGTCGAGGCTGACTCAATGGCAAATAACAACAACAACAACACACCATGTAATAGGAGCTCTGGTGATGCAATCGTTAAGTGCTTGGCTGCTAACAGAAAGAATGGCTGTTAGAACCCACCAGCCACTCCTCCTGGGAGAAAGATGTGACTATCTCCTTCCATAAAGATTTACTAGGCCTGAGAAACCCAAAGTTCCACTTTGTCCCATTCAGTTGCTTTATGGTTGCTATCAGTTGTAATCCACTTGAAGACAATTTTTTTTGTTGTTTGTTTTTGTTATCATAAAATAGAAACATAATTATAAGAGCTATGTTACAACTTGAAAAGGCCATTAATATACAATGAGTGAAGAAATGAAGAATGATATAATTGTGCTTGTGAAGAAAAATACATTTGCTTGTGGACATTTTAAACATAGACAAACTTTAGATCAATTGTTTTGAACTAGGATGTGGAATGATCTGGGTTTATCTTAAAAAAAGTTTCTTTAATATTACAAATGAGATTTAAAATTTAGGTTTTCCCTTCCCCACTTGCTTTAATTTAGGCAAGGCGTATATCTTTTTTGAAACTTATTTTTTTGCATCTGAAAATAATAAAGCTAATATCATCTGCTTACCCACTGACCACATTTTTGTGAGAATCTAATGGCATAATATATATGAAATCACTTGGAAAATGTAAAGTGTTTTATTAATATGTGGAGTTGTTATTATTCTCATCAACGCTATTGAGAACACTACTTTGGCAGGATTATTCCTTCTCTCAACCACAGACGGAGCTTTATCTTCCTGCCTCCATATGTGTCACATTATAAATTACTTGAGCTCAAGGTCAGTTTTTAACTTTGGCTTCTTGAAGAAGTAATGGAATAAACCAAAGATCAATGTGAATATTTTCCAAGAAAATCATCCAAAAGGAATACCCAGAGAATGGTGGAAAACATTCCAAGGACCCCACAGGAAGAACAAGTCATTTTCTGATAACTATGGGTTGTTCCAATAACTTTGTCTAAGCCATTGTTCGTTTCCTCATTTTATGCTATTTCATTGTGTTTGAGGGGTTTAATCATATGACTTCAGTTTAAAAAGAGGATAACATTTAGGGCCAGTCATTAAAGATACATCCAAGATTAAATTTGTGTTCTTTCATGTGGTATAAAAAAAATATTTTCATTTTTCAATTGGGAAGCTCCACTGCATCCAGCAATTATAGCTTAGAGAAAATGGTTTAGTAATATTGCTATGCGAAAGCTCTGGTTTGGTCTGTGATTATTAAAATTGAACATATGAAAGCCAGAGATGTTTTCATTTTGCTGTTTTCATGTTTTGTCGTTTCAGGAACATGAAAGATAATATGAAAATTTATTATTTTTGGTTATTATTTCTAAAGAACAATAGCTATTGTAGAACAAATTATAATATACTTTTAAAAATTAAACATTTAAGAAAATTGTAGATTCTTACAAATTCATAATAATACAGAGAGATCCAATATACTCTTTACACAATTCCTTTCAATGATAATATTTTGCAATACAATACCAAAACCAGGATATTGAAATCAATAAAATCTACCAATCTTGTTCAGATTTTCCAGTTTTACCTGTACTCTTTCTCTCTGTGTTTGGTTCTGTGCATTTGTACCACATTTGTAGGTTCTTGTATCCACCACCACAATGAAGATACAGACAGTTTTATCACAAGGATTCTGTGTGTTCACCTTTTATAGCTACACTCCTATCAATTTGGTTCCTTTCCCCTGTACTTAACACCTGACAAGCACTTTTTTGTTCTCCATTGCTATAATTTGTCCATTCAAGAATGTTATATAAAAGGAATAACACAGTATATAAATATTTGAGGTAGACTTTTTATCACTCAGCATAATCTGAAAAATACAAGGATTTATCCAAGTTTGCACAACATTCCTTCAGAGGAGTGACTGGTGGGTTTGAACTGCCAGCCTTCTGGCCTTCTGGTTAGTAGGCGAATGCTTTAGGCACTACACCACCAGAGCTCCTGTCCAAGTTCTAGTATATATCAATAGCTCTTTCTTTTTGTGTTTTTAATGGTTTGAGATATAATTCACATACCATTAAATTCCCCTTTTAAAATGTACAAAGCAATGTTTTTTTTAGCAAACCTACTCTTCACTTACCAATGATCTCGTTATCCAAAGTTTCACATTTATGACATAGTAAAAAAAAAAATGATTATATGACTATTTTGTGCTGTAATCATTGCTAAGGTGCTAGACAAAAGTAACACTGGCTGTGATAATTAAGGTTATATGTCAACTTGGCTTGGGCATGCTTTTCAGTGGTTTAGTTATGTAATTATGTAATTTGGCAGTTTTGAAATAACATAATTGGACAGTTACATAATGTTGAAGTCATCCTCCATTTTGTGACCTGATATAGTCATCCTCAGTTTTCACATAATGATGATTTTCCTGTTATGACCTGGACTTTGAAACCTAACCATGTCGATAAGTGAGAAATGGATGCAGATTTTCATCATCATTGTTTAATTATAGAATATTTGTATCATCCCAAAATAAATGGGTACCCTTTACACTTCCATAGGCATTGTTGTTGTTGTTGTTGTTATGTGCCGTGGAGTTGGCCCCGACTCATAGCGACCCCTCCTTGGGTTTCCGAGGCAGTATCACTACGGAAGTAGGATTGCCCAACCTTCCTTCCGAGGAGTGGCTGGTGGGTTTGAACCGCCAGCCGTCTGGTTAGCAAGCAAGTGTCTTAGCCACTATGCTACCAGAGCTCCCTCCATAGGCATTAGCAAATAATAATCTATTTTCTTTTTTTAACTTTTTATTGTGATTTGGGTGAAATTTTACAGAGCAGATTCATTTTCCATTCAATAGTTCATATACTTTTGTGTGTGTGTGTGACACTGATTACAATTCCCACAATGTAACAGTTTTCTTCCCGCTTCTCATCTGTGGTTACCCTTTCCTTGTGTCTGTCTTACCTATGCATTCTTTGCTTCTCCCTGTTTGAATGCTGCCATTGTTAGCGTTCTCCCTGTGTGAATGCTGACATATGACCTCTCATGGTTGATTGTTGTAAGGAGCACATTTCCCTGGTGTAGTTGTTCAGCTCATAGGCCTGTCTACTGTTTGGCTAAAAGCTAAGCTGTGGGAGTGAGAGCAATTCCAGGCCCAAAGGATGGCTAGGGGCAATAGTCAGAGTGGTTTCACCAATCTCTATCTGACCAATAAACCTGTTCTTTTTTATGTTTCTGAATTTTTTATCTATATTTTTCTCCCACTCTATTTAGGATCTCCAATTTTTATCCCTTTTGGCGTAGTTGGCATTGGTAGCCTAGTTCTATTGGTCTCAGGGTCATGTAGGCTGAGGTTTCCATGATCAACTAGTCCCTTGGGCTAATTGTTTGAAAGCAACTTTTATTTTCTTTACTATATTTTGTTTTGGATGAGGGGAGACAAATACTTGCATCTTAGATGGCTGCTTGCAAGATTTTAAGACTCCAGTCTCTAGTCACCAAAGTAGGATGTAGAACAATTTTTTTGGGTGTCCTATGATGTGTCAATTAAATTAGAAGTCCCCGGTGACTGTGGTCCCAAGCCTACAGGCCCAGTGATTCACTTTCTCAAGGTTCTTGGTTGTGGCTAAGAAGGTGTATAAACTTTTTCCCCTGTTAGCTCTATAATATATATGGACATTTTTATAGTGCATACAAATATGTATGTAGGATTATTATCTGTCAAACCTGTATACGTTCATGGTTAAATCCCAGTTCACCTACCCACACCTGATCATCTTGTCTGTCTACCTAAATATCCACCCATAGATTAATGCTTGTTATTACTTATAATGTGGTATGGTGTACATAATAGTGTTTACTTTTGTTGCTTGTACCTCTGGTACACCTTTCCATATCTTCCTTTTCCTTGGTGATATTGTGCTGGTCACACATTTTTATTGTATTATCTTTCCCTTTACTCAAATTAATACATCTCTTAATGTTCTGGTTACCAAGTGCCACTCTGAAAAGAATGTATCACAAATGGGATGGCTAGAACAAACAGGAGTTTATACTCTTATAGTGTGGGGGCTTTAAGTCTGAGTTCAAAGTGTCAGGTTCTATGGGCTGGGTGAAAGCCCTTCAGCCTTGGACTTCAGCCCACTGAAGCTGGAGGCTTTTCTTCACTCAGACAGGTGCTGGCTGCTGAAGCTGACAAGTCCAGGGTTGACAAGTAAAAAAGCATAGTCCCAATGTTACCAAACTACATGGCAGGCCATTAATTTAAGTCCATTAAAGATCCCAAAGTCGGCAAAGCATGGCAGGCTGCTAAACAATGACATGGCTACATGCAGGGTCCAAGCATGCCATAAGCTAGAGACCATTCCCCAAAGTTTCTGCTTATATACAGGAAGCAGACTGTATCCCTAAGGAAGCTACTCAGTTGCTCACAGTAGATTTCACCATGGAGTTGATTACCAGTCTCATCGTGGGGAATAGTACATCCAGTTGCCTAGCCACTCAACTAGGCCCATCCAAGTTGACACACAAACTTAACTACCACACTTAACTAGCTAGCAGTTTTCCCTCCCTTCTCTTGCCACCCCTGGTAACTAACAAAGGAAATTTCCTTCTGTTTGTAAACCTTTGACTTTTTATAATACCAGGCTCAATATTTGTCATTCTGTGATTGACTTATATTGCTCATTATAATGTGCTCCAATTTCATCCACATTATGAGGTGATTCACATGTTCTTCATTAGTCTTTAATGTTGCATAATATTCCATTGTGTGTGTACCATAGTTTGGCTATCCATTCATCTGTTGATAGGCACTTAGCATGTTTCCATCTCTTTGCTGTTGTGAATAGTTCTGCAATGACCAGGGGTATGCATATGCTGTTATTGTTGTTAGGTGCCATCGAGTCGGCTGCAACCCATAGTGACTCTATGTACAACAGAACAAAACACTGTACCGTCCGAGTATGGATATATCTATTCATATCCTAGGAGCTCTGGTAGCATAGTCCCTAAGCCCCTTGACTGCTAACCAGAAGGCTGGCGGTTCAAATCCACCAGCCAGTCTTTGGAAGGAAGGTTGGGCAATCTACTTCCACAGTGATACCGCCTCAAAAACCCAAGGAGGGGTTGGTATGAGTTGGGGCCGACTTGATGGCAAATAACAACAACAACAACAACATTCATATCCTAGATCTCACCTCTTTAGGATATATTCCTAGTAGTGGGATTGGTGAATTGAATTGGATTTCTATTTCCAAGTTTTTAAGGAAGCACCATACTGTTTTCCACAGTGATTGTACATTTTCCAGTCTCACCAGCAATGTATGAGAATTCTAATCTTTCCACACCCTCATAAGTACTTGTTGTCTCTGTCTTGTTGAACTTTGCTACACTTTTTGGGGTGAGATGATATCTCATTGTTGTGATTTGCATCTCTCTACTGGCTAATGATTGCAAGCATTTCTTCATGTGGCTGTTAGCTGCCTGGATAGCTTCTTTGGTGAAGTGTCTCTTCATGTCTTTTGCCCATTTTTCAACTGAATTGTTTGTCTTTCTGATGCTGAGTTGTTAAAGTATTCTATAAATTTTGGAGAGAGTTCTTTTGTTAGATATGTTATTGTGAAATATTTTTCCCAATCTGCAGGTTCGCTTTTAACTCTTTTGGACAACTCTTTTGACACATACAAGAATTTCATTTTCAGAAGATCTCAGTCATCTAAACTAGATCTCTTGCTGTTTCTACATTTTGGGTTATGCTTGATAGTCTGCTTATGTCATGAATTAGGGCTTTTAATGTACTCCATGTGCGCCTGACACAGCCATGATATTTCCAATAGCCTGGTATGCATGTGAGAGCTGGGCAGTGAATAAGGAAGATCGAAGAAGAGTTGATGCTTTTGAGTTGTTGTGCTGGCGGAGAATGCTGAAAGTACCATGGACTGCTAAAAGAACTAACAGATGTGGAGGAAGTGCAGCCAGAATGCTCCTTGGAAGCAAGAATGGCCAGACTTCGTCTCACCTATTTTGGTCATGTTGTAAGAAGGGACCATTCCCTGGAGAAGGATGTCATGCTTGGTAGGATGGAGGGTCGACGAAAGAGGGGGAGGCCTTCAACGAGATGGATTGATACGGTGGCTGTGATGATGGGCTCAAGTATAGCAGGGATTGTGGGGCTGGCGCGGGATCAGGCAGTGTTTCGTTCTGCTGTGCATGGAGTCGCTATGAGTCGGAAACGACTCGATGGCACTTAACAACAACAACAACAACAATGTACTCCTATTTTATCTTTAATGATTTATAGTTTTGGGGGTTTACATTTAGATCTTTGATCCATCTTGAGGCCATTTTTTGGTATGGTATGAGGTATGGATCTTGTTTCATTTTTCTGCAAATGGGTTTCCACTATTCCCAGCACCATTTGTTAAAGAGACTATCTCTTCCCTACTTAACGGGTATTGGGTGTTGGCCTTTTTTTGAAGATAATTGTCCATAAGTGGATGGACCTATTTCTGGATTCTGAATTCTGTTCCACTGATCTATGTACATATCATTGTTCTAATACCAGGCTGTTTTGACTACAATGGCTGTAAAATAGGTTTTTAAAATGGTGGCTATGGGACTTCCTACTTTGTTTTTCTTCTTCTATAGTGCTTTGCTTATCCAAGCTCTTTTTCTTTTCCATAAAAAAAAAAAAATAGTAATTGATTTTCCCATGTCCTTAAACCTTAAAGAAAGTGTGGAATCTAGTTTGGGATTGTATTGAATCAATAGATTGCTTTGGGTAGTACTGACATTTTCATGATGTTCAGTCTTCCTATCTATGAGCATGGTTCATTGTTGTTGTTAGATATCATCAAGTCAGCTCCAACTCATAATGATCAACTGAATGAAATGCTGCCTGATCCAGTGCCATCCTCACAAACCTTGCTAAGCTTGAGCCCATCATTGCAACCACTATGTCAATTCATCTTGTTGAGGTCTTCCTATTCTTTTCTGACCATCTACTTTGCCAAGCGTGAGTGATATCCTTCTCCAGGGAATGGTCCCTTCTGACAACATGACTAAAATGTAGCATTCTGACTGCACTTTTTTCAGGAGAGATTTGTTTATTCTTCTGGAAGTCCATGGTATTTTCAGAATTCTTCACCTACACAACAATTCAAAGGCATCAATTCTTCTTTAATCTTCCTTATTCATTGTCCAGCTTTCACATGCATATGAGGTGATTGAACATATTGTGACTTGAGTCAGGTGTACCTTAGTCTTTGAAGTGACATCTTTGCTTCTTAACACTTTAAATAGATCTTTTGCAGCAGAGTTGCCCAGTGCAATATGATGTTTGATCTCTTCACAACTACTTCCATTGATGTTGATTGTGGATTCAACTAAAATGAAATTTCTGAAAACTTCAATTTTCTTTCCATTTATCATTATGTTTCTTATTGATTCAGTTGTGGGGATTTTTGTTTTCTTTATGTTGAGGCATATTAATCCACACTACTGGCTGTAGCCTTTGATCTTCATCAGTAAGTGCTTCAAGTCTTCTTCACTTTCAGCAAGCAAGGTTGTGTCATCTGCATGTCACAAGTTGTTAATAGTTCTTCTTTCAATCCAGATGTCACCTTTTTCATATAGTCCAGTTTCTTGGATTATTTGCTCAGCATCAAACCAAAAACCAAACTAACTGCTGTTCAATCATTTCTGACTCATAGTGACCCCTCCTTAGGTTTCCAAGGCATTATCTCTACAGAAGTAGATTGCCCAATCTTCTCTCTGATGAGTTGTTGTTGTTAGGTGCCATCGAGTCATTTCTGATTCATAGGAGCCCCATGCACAGCAGAACAAAACATTACACGATCCCACACGAGCTCCATGATCCTTGTTATACTCAAGCCCATTGTTGCAGCCACAGTGTTAATCCATCTCATTGAAGGCCTTCCCCTCTTTCCTCAACCCTCCACCTTACCAAGCATGACATCCTTCTCCAGGGAATGGTCCCCTCTGGCATAACCAAAGTAGGTGAGACAAAGTCTGGCCATCCTCACTTCCAAGGAGATCTTGGCTGCACTTCCTCCAGGACAGATCTGTTAGTTCTTTTGGCAGTCCGTGGTACCTTTAGCATTCTTCGTCAGCACCACAACTCAAAAGCATCAACTCTTCTTTGGTCTTCCTTATTCATTGTTCAGATCTCACATGCATACGAAGTAATTGGAAATATCATAGCTTGTGTCAGGCACACCTTAGTCCTCAAGGAGACATCCTTGCTCCTCAGCACTTGAAGCAGTTCCTTCACAGCAGACCTGCCCAGTGCTACACATTGTCTAATGTCTTGACTGCTGCTTCCATTGGTCTCGATTGTAGAACCAAGCAATGTGAATTCTTTGACAACTTCAATCTTTTCTCCATTTATACTGATGCTGCTTATTGGTCCACTTGTGAGGATTTTTGTCTTCTTTATATTGAGATGTAATCCATACTGAAGACAGCGTTCCTCAATCTTCATCAGTAAGTGCCTCAAGTCATCCTCACTTTCAGCAAGCAAAGTTGTATCGTCTGCATATCTCAGGTTGTTAATGATTCTTTCTC
>NW_006922283.1:582893-586883 GCF_000298275.1 Orycteropus afer afer
TTCCCTGGCCAATTCTTTGAGAAGTGGATGGCCTCCTCCTTCTTCCTAGTCTGTCTCAGTCTGCAAGCCAGGCTGATACCTGTGCAACAGGTGCACCCCACTGGGTTTAAAACATCAGTGGCACAGCCTCAAGATTCACAGCAACATGTCATCACAGTAGGACAAACTGACAGACAAGTTTGTCTACCTTAGTCTTTGGAAACCCCTCCAACCACACTTACCTGAATCCTTGCAGCTAATTGCTCAATGTGTTCCAGTCCCCTTTGCCTTTTCTATCCTCTCCCTGCTTCCCACCTTGCTGTTTGTGGTGGGTGGTCTGGGTTCTCTCTTTTCACCTGACTCCCTACAGTTGACTCCTCAATCTGTTCCTACCCCCTTAGCCTTTTCTGTCCTCTCCCTGCTTCCCACCTCACTGCCTCTTCTTAGGTCTCTGGAATCTGAACGAGAATGCTATCACTTTAAAATCCAAAATGGCCACCAGGTGTAAATGTTCTTTGGTCACTTTAAATATCCAAGTGGCTGCCACGTGTAAACAATCAAAATGGCTGAGCCCTTCGGACAAACAAGAATGTCAGCAAAAAAACAAGAAAACCTGCAATACCTGGGGATAGGGCAATAAGAGAAAAAGGCAGAGAAGGAGAATAATGAAGAAAAAATGGGAAAAATGCAAAAATAAAGACAAGGTATGGGGTTAACCATGAGAAAAAAGAAGAAAAAAAGTTTTGTAACCAGAAACAGGGAAAAGAAAAAAGCTGAAAACTAGGACCTTGGAGGGGAATAATGGTAAAAAGGATAAAAGTATTAATAATAGTAATTTTAAAACAGACAAATCCAGTAAACTAAAAACCAGAAAAAAAGAAAGAGAAAAATAATTGGGGGAGGGCAGGGCTGGGCACCCAGGCTTCATCCAAGCAGACAGAGTGGGATGGAATTCCTGTGGGGCCAGAAGGTGGGTGGGAGTGGGGGATGGCCGAACCTACGTTCACCAAGCATGTGTGGGGTATAAGATTAACAAGGGGACTGTCGCACCTTTTCAGTCATCCAGGTCTAGAGTGTCCTTGGGGTTACTTGAATATCTTCTACAGGCTAGAAGTCTGAATTCCAAGCACTGGCTCTTGGGGAGTTGTAGGGCCCTCTATATCTTATTCCAGCCCCAACTTCTATGTCCCAGTGGTGGGCGATGGACAGCCCTAGAGAACAAATATTCCACCCCTTCCACTTCTAGGAATTTCCCCAAGAGAAGCAGGGGTGTGTATCCATATGAACACTTGTACACATGGTAGTGAAAATTGTATTTTAATACCTCCAAACTGGAAGCAGGAGTTCTGATGAGTGGCTGGTGAGTTTGAACAACCAGCCTTCTGGTTCCCAGTCAAATGCCTTAGGCACTACACAAGAGAGACTGAATAAGTATGATGAAAAGACACAACCCTGGTGTACACTCTTCCTGATTTTAAACCATGCACTATGCCCTTGTTCTATTTGAATGACAGCCTCTTGGTTTGTGTACAGATTCCTCATAAGCATGATTAAGTGTTCTAGAATTCCCATTCTTTGTAATGTTATCCATAATTTGTTATAATTTGCACAGTCAAATGCCTTTGCGTAGTCAATAAAAAACAAGTAGACATCTTTCTGGTACTCTTTGGTTTTCAGCTAAGATCTATCTGATGTGAGCAATGATATCCCTTGTTCCACTTCCTTTTCTGAATCCAGCTTGTGTTTCTAGAAGCTCCCTGTCAATATACTGAAGTAATCATTTTTAAATCATCTCAGTAAAATTTTACTTGCGTGTGATATTAATGATGTGGTTTAATAATTTCCACATTCTGTTGGATCACCTTTCTTTTGAATGGACACAAATATCAATCTTCTCTACACAGATGGCTAGGTAACTGTCTTCCATATTTTTTGGCATGTACGAGTAAGTGTCTCTAGTACTGCATCTATTTGTTGAAACATCTCAATGTATGTTTCTTCAATTCATGGAGCCTTGTTTTTTTCTTATTCCTTCAATGCAGCTTGGGTTCTTCCTTCAATACCATTAGTTCTTGATCACATGCTACCTCCTAAAATAGCATGGTGTGTTCTTCTATTTATGTAGGTCTCTTATAGATTCTCAGTGCCAGCTAGTTGATTCCACCTCATAGCTAATCCTCCTTAGGTTTCCAAGGTGATATCTCTATGGAAGTGGATTTGGCAATGTTCCTTCCAAGGAGTGACTGGAACAGTCAGCCTTCTGGTTAGCAGTCAAATTCCTTAGGCACTACACCAACAGAGCTGGATAAGAAAGGGGTGAACCCCAGGCAGGAAGCAGGAGCCAGAACATTGGAACTGGAACAGGTAAGTGGAGAGCCCCAGACAGGAAGTAGAAGCTGGACAGATGGCTGGAACAGGTAGGGGGAAGGAGAGGAAGTGAGCAGAGTGGTTTTGAACAACTAAGAGAGACAAACTTATCGGTCAGTTTGTTGTACTGTGGTGGCTTGTGTGTTGCACTGAGGCTGGAGGCTGTGCCATTAGTGTTTCAAATATCAGCAGGGTTACCCATGGTGGACAGGTTTCAGCGAGCTTCCAGACTGAGATAGACTTTGAAGAAGGAAGAGACCATCCACTTCTCAAAGAATTGGCCAGTAAAAACCTTATGAATAGCTGTGAAACACTGTCTGATATATTACTGGAAATCTTTATGAATAACCCAGAAACATTGTCCTGTACAATGCAGGAAGCTGTGCCCCTCAGGTGGGAAAGCACTCAAAGTATGACTGAGAAAGATATACCTCATCAGAGTAGAGCTGACATGATATGGATAAAATAGAGCTTCCAGGTGCTCCATTTGCTGATGTGGCACAACTCAAAATGAGAAGAAAGAGCAGCAAACATCCATTAACATCCATTTACATCCATTTAGAATTGGAGCATGGAATGTACGAAATATGAATCTAGGAAAAATGGAAATTGTCAAAAATGACATAGAATGCAAAAAGTTTGGTATCTGAGGCATTAGTGAGCTGAAATGGACAAGTTTTGACCATTATTAATCAGACAACCACACGATCTAGCATGCCAGGAGTGGCAAATTAAAGGAGAATGGCATTCCATTCATCATCACAGAGATTGTTTCAAAGTCTATCCTGAAGTACAATGCTGTCAGTGATAGAGTAATATACCTATGCCTACAAGCAAGGCCAGTTATTAATATTATTCAAATTTATGCACCAACCACCAAAGCCAAAGATAAGGATATTTAAGATTTTTACCAACTTCTGCAGTCTGAAATTGACCAAACATGCAACCAAGATGTACTCATTATCACTGGTTATTGGAATGCAAAATTTGGAAACAAAGAAGAATCACCAGTAGTTGGAAAATTTGGCTTTGGTGATAGAAATAGCACAAGAGATTGTATGATAGAATTTTGCAAGACGTCTTCATTGCAAATATCTTTTCTCAACAACAAAAATGGTGGCTATACACATGGATTTCACCAGATGTAGTACACAGGAATCAGATTGACTATACCTGTGGTGAGAGGTGATGGAAAAGCTCAGTATCTTCAGTCAAAATAAGGTCAGGAGCTGATTATGGAACAGACCATTAACTACTCATAAGCAAGCTCATGTCGAAGCTGAAGACAATTAAAACAAGTCCACAAGAACCAAAATATGACCTTAAATATATCCTTCCTGAAATTAGAGTCCATTTAAAGAACAGATTTGATACATTGAATTATCAATGACTGAAAACCAGAGGAATTGAGGGATGACATCAAGAACATCATCCATGAAGAAAGCAAAAAGTCATTAAAAAGACAGGAAAGGGAGGCGGGGCAAGATGGCGGACTAGGCAGAAGGATTGCACAGACCCTCTTCAACAAAGAAAAGGGAAACCAATAAATACAGACACAGAAGATAATCTTGGACCCCTGAGCCTTGAAGGAAAGGATGCAGATTTGGACTAAACCCCAACTAGCAGAAGAATTTGCGTGAAAAT
>NW_006922283.1:596857-609592 GCF_000298275.1 Orycteropus afer afer
TTTTGGTACAGTGACTCTGTGTATTCCTGCCATCTTCTCTTGATGTTTCCTGCATCATTCAATATTTTGCCCATAGAATCTCTCAATATTGCAACTCAAAGCTTAAATTTTTTCTTCAGTTCTTTCAGTTTGAGAAATGCCGAGCATGTTCTTCTGTATTTGTTGAGATTCTATGGGCAATATATTGAATGACATTGGAAACATCAAGAGAAGATGGAAGGAATACACATAGTCACTGTACCAAAAAGAATTGGTTGATGTTCATCCATTTCAGGAGATGGCATATGGTCAAGAACCAAATAAATATACTGAAGGAAGAAGTAGAAGCTGCACTGAAGGAACTGGTGAAAAACAAGGCTCCAGGAATTGATGGACTACCTATTGAGATGTTTCAACAAATGGATGCTGTGCTGGAGGCACTCATTCAACTATGCCAACAGATTTGGAAGACAGTTACCTGTCAAACTGATTGGAAGAGATCCATATCTGTACTCATTCTAAAGAAAGGTGACCCCACAGACTGTGGAAATTATCAAACAATATCATTAATATTGTATGCAAGTAAAATCTTACTGAAGATAATTCAAAGACATTTGCAGTAGTATATTAACAGAGAACTTCCAGAAATGCAAGCTGGATTCAGAAGAGGACATGGAATAAGGGCTATCATTGCTGATGTTAGATGGATCTTGGCTGAAAGCAAAGAATACCAGAAAGATGCTTACTTGTGTTTTATTGGCTATGCAAAAGCATTCAAATGTGTGGATCATAACCAATTATAGATAACACTGAGAAGAATGGGAATTCTGGAACACTTAATTGTACTCATAAGTAACCTGTACATAGACCCGGAGGTTGTCGTTCAAAAAGAACAAGGGAACCCTGCATGGTTCAAAATCAAGAAGAGGGTGTGTCAGGGTTGTATCCTTTCACTATACTTATTCAATTTGTATGCTGAGCAAATGATCCAATAACCTGGACTACATGAAGAAAAATATGGCATCAGTATTGGAGAAAGACTCATTAACAACCTATGATAGGATGATGACACAACTTTCATTGCTAAAAGTAAGGATGACTTGGAGCACTTACTGATAAAGACTGAAGACTACAGTCTGCAATGTGAATTGCACCTCAATATAAAGAAAAAAAAATCCTCAACACTGGACCAATAAGCAGAATCACAATAAATGGAAAAAGTTGTCAAAGACTCCATATTACTTGGTTCTATGATCAACACCAATGGAAGCAGCAGTCAAGATATCAGACAACATATACCATTGGGCAAATCTGCTGCAAAAGATCTCTTTCAAGTGATGAAGAGCAAAAATATCTCCTTGAAGACTAAAGTGCACCTGACAAAAGCCATGGTATTTTCAATTGCCTCATATGCATGTGAGACATGGACAATGAATAAGGAAGACCATAGAAAAGTCGATGCTTTTGAGTTGTGATGTTGGTGAAGAATGCTGAAAATACAATGGACTGCTGAAAATACAATGGACTGCTAAAAGAACTAACAAATGGGTCTTGGAAGAGGTGCAGCAGAAACACTCTTTGGAAGCAAGAATGGCCAGACTTCGTCTCACCTACTTTGGTGATGCAGTGAGAAGGGACCATTCCTTGGAGAAGGATATCATCCTTGGTAAAGTGGAGGGTCAATGAAAATGGGGAAGGCCCTCAGCAAGATGGATTGACACAATGACTACAACAATGGGTTCAGGTATAGCGAGGATTGTGGGGCTGGCACAGGACCAGGCAGTGTTTCATTCTGATGTACATAGGGTCACTATGAGTTGGAGAAGACTCGGTGGCACCTAACAACAACTTATAGACTCTCCTGGTAATGTTTTGTAATTTTCTTTTTACAGGTCTTTTGTGTTCTTGGTAAGATTTATTCCTATGTATTTTATCTTCCTTGTAGCCATTGTAAATGGTGTTATTTTCTTTATTTTCCTTTTCTGAGATTTCTTTGTTGATATAAAGTAATCCAACTGATTTTTGGATGTTGATCTTGTATCCTGACACTTGGCTGAATCTTTCAATGAGTTGCAATAGTTTTTTTTAATGAGTCTCTTGGCTTTTCTGCATATAGGATCATGTCATCTGTAAACAGAGATACTTTTACTTCTTGCCTTATTCCATTACAGCGTTGAACAGAAGTGGTGATAAAAGGCACACTTGTCTGTTTTCCATTCAGAAGGGAAATGTTTGAATTTCTTTCCATTAAGAATAATGTTGGTTGTGTATATATGCTATTTATTGTGTTGTGATATTTCTCTCTCTCTTTTTTTTTATTTTGCTGAGTTATTATCAGTAATGTGTGTTGGCTTTTGAAATGCCTTTTCTGCAATGAATGATGTGATCATGTGCTTCTTTTCCTTTGTGTTATTTATGACATGGATTATGTTGGTTGTTTTTCTACTGTTGAACCATCCTTGCGTACCTGGTATGAATCCCACTTGGTCATAGATTATTATATTTTTGATACAGTGTTGTATTCTCTTGGCTAAACTTTCCTTGAAGATTTTTGCATCTTCTAAAGTCTCAAGGGATATTGGTCTGTAATTTTTCCTTTAGGTGGTGTCTTTGCTTGGTTTTGGTATCAGAGTTATGCTTGCTTCACAGAATGAATTTGAAGTATGTCATCCTTTTCTATATTCTGAAATAATTTGATTAGTACAGGTATCACCTCTTCTCTGAACATGTATCCAGTGAAGCCATCTGAGCCAGTATTTCATGTGTGTGTGTGTGTGTGTGAAGTAATTTCATGACTTGCTCAATTTCCTCTTTTGTTATGGGTCTGTTCAAATTGTCTAACTCAGTCTGTGTTAGTTTAAGTAAGTTGTGTGTTTCTAGAAATTTGTCCATTTGTTCTGAGTTTTTGAATTTGTTGGAGTATAGTTCTTCACAGTATTTTGTTGTTATCCTTTTTATTTCATCTGGTTCTGTATGACATTAGTCATTTCTTTTATTACTCTTGTTATTTGCATCTTTGCTTTCTTTTTCTTAGTTAAATATACCAGTGTTCTGTCAGTTTTGTTAATCTTTTTGAAGAACCAACTTCTAGTCTTGTTGATATTTTCTACCTTTTTCTGTTTTCTGCTTCATTAATTTCTGTTTTGATCTTCATTATTTCCTCTCCTCTGGAGACGATAAGCTTCTTTTTTTGTTCTTTTTCTAATTGTTGGAGTTGTTGGATTAAGGTGTTGATTTTGATTCTTTCTTCATTTGTGATGTGTGTATTTATAGCTATAAATTAACTTCTGAGTACTGTTTTCACTGTGTCCCAATAGTTTTGGTAAGTTTTGTTTTCATTCTCATTTATTCCTAGGAATATTATTTTATTTCACACTTTATTTCTTCTGTTAGCCTGTAGTTCTTGAACAAGGTGTTACTCCCATGTATTTGATTCTTTTCCTCCTGGTCTCCCTATAATTGATTTCTAGTTTTATAGATTGTAATCCGAGAAGATGCTTTGTAATATTTTGATGGTTCAAATTTATTGAGGCTTGTTTTGTGGCCTAACATATGGCCTATGATTATTGTGAACTGGAAAAGTATGTGTATTGTGTTTTTGTTGGGTAGAGTGTCAGGGCAAGTGGATTGATTGTGTCATTCAGATCTGTATTTGTTGAGTTTTTTTTTCTAGTTGTTCTGTCCTTCTTTGAAAGTGATGTGCTAAAGTTTCCTACTACTATTGTAGAATTGTCTGTTTCTCTTTCAATTCAGTTAATGTTTCCTTTATGTATTTTGAAGCTCTTTCATTGGTTACATAGGTATTGTTATGATTATGTTCTCTTGGTCAATTGACCCTTTTATCTTCATATAATGCTTTTCTTTGTCCTTTATGCTGGTTTTTACCTTGACATCTATTTCAGTAGCAAATAATATTGCCACTCCTGCTCTATTTTGGTTGCCATTAGCTTTATATGTTTTTTCCTCCCCTTGATTTTTAATTTACCTTTGTCTTTGTGTCTAAGATGAGTATCATGGAGGCAGCATATTGATGGGTCTTATTTTCTTAGTGGAGAGTCTCCCACTCTTTTTCTCTTCAATGGTGCATTTAAGCCATTCACATTCCATGTAAGTATTGATAGGTATGAACTTAGTGCTGTCATTCTTTTGTATTTTTCATTGTGGTGTTGTTGGTTTCTTTATTCAGAATATTTTTCTGTACTAAGTTCATTTAGTTGTCAGATTTTCTTTCTCTTTTCTTCATTGTTGATTTTGTGACTTTCTTCTTTATATTTTGGTTGAGAGGCTTATTGCTTTTTTTTTTTTTTTTTTATTGTGATTTGGGTGAAAATTTACAGAGCAAATTCACTTTCCATACAGCAGCTCAGATAAATTTTTTTTTTTTTTTTTGTGGTTACCCTGTTGGAAATTATTACTTTTCTAAGATTGGAACAATCTGTTCTATATTAATATCTTCCTGACTTCCTCTCCATTTGAAAGTTTTATAATTATACCTTTTATACCCTCTTTTTGCTTTTGCTCTTGTCATTTATGGATTTACACCTCATGTTCTCTATTTTCAATTTTATAAGCTTATTTTAGTTTTGAGAATTCTTTTTCTGGGTTGACTTTTGGGTGGTGGTGTAATGTGTCTTAATCTTATACTGTTGTTTTTGCTGTTTGTTTTCTGTCTGAAGGATTTCTTGTAAATTTTGTCTGATTTTTACAAATTTCCTTAATATATGTGTCTGGAAAGTCTTAATGTCATCATCATATTTGAGGGAATTTTGCTGGGTATATAATCTTTGCTTATTATTATTATTATTTTCTTTCACGGTTTTGTATATGCCATTCTTTTACTTTTTGTCTGCATGGTTTCTGCTGAGAAATCAGAGCTTCATCATATTGGTTGCCCTATGTGGGTAACATTTCATTTTTCTTGAGGTGCTCTCAAGATTCTTTCTTTGTCTTTGATTTTGAAAAGTTTGATTATGATATGTCTTGGTGACTTTCACTTGGGGTCTATATTGTATGTGGCTCATTAAAGTTCTTCTTTAAATATCTTTTCATCTGTCGTAATATTTGGGAAGTTTTCTGTTAGCAGGTCTTTGACAATTTTCTCTTTTTTTTTTTTTTCCTTTTCTTATTCTGGAATTCCAAACTCATGTAGGTTATTTTTCTTGATACCATCTCTTATAACTCTTATGTTTTCTTCAATTTTTTTTTTTTTCTTATTTTCCTAATACCAGCTTGTGTCAGAAGATTTGTATTCAAGCTGGCTAAGGTGTTCTTCAGTCAATCTGATTCTACTCTTTTGTTCTCCATTCTCCAATATATTATCTAGCTCAGTAAATTTAATGTTAATCTTCTAGATTTCTAATAGCTGTTTTGTATAATTTCTAATTGTCTATTCATTTTGTCATTTTGTTTTTGTAATATTTTCCTGAACTCTTCAAGGATATTGTCTCTTTCTTTCTTTTGTTTATGGCTCCCTTGAGTTCTTGGAACTCAGATAATTCTATTACCTGCTCTGCCTCAAAAAGATTCCCTAGTTCTTTATTTTGGTCACTTGCTTCTACTCTCTTATCCTGTTTCTTTGTTTAAATTGAAGTTGTCTATTGTCTCTGAGACATTTTGAAGTTGTTCTTTTTTGTTGTTGTTATATGTTGGCTTATTTTACCCTATTTTTTGTGTTGCTTTGTTTCAATATGTCTGGAAGGATGAAGCAGGAGTAGTTCTTTGGTTGTTAAAGTGGCAGCACTGAGACACGCCCCAGCTGTTTCTAGGTTGGTGGAAAAACTTTTGGGAATATGGGTATGGGTCTCTGTTTGTCGTGAAGAGGAGCTCCAGATGAGATAAGCAGGTGTTGTCCACCCTTTGTCATTGATGAAGAGGTGCAGGAGCTAATGGTGGTGCTTGTCTGTTGGTGAAGTGGTTGGTGCAGTAGATATGGCTGACTAGTGGAGAGTTAAAATCCTCCTCCCCTTTATAGGGAAGAAAAAGAGAAAAAAAAAAAAGAAGAAGAAGAAGAAGAAGAAACTACCAAAAGAGACAAAGAAAAGAATAAACAGAAAAATGATAGAATAAAAGTAAGGGATAAAAAAAATAGAGAAAAATAATTTTCTTAAAAAGAAGGGTGGGGTTGATGAGAAGAAAGCTTATAATAATGAAAGAGGAAGAAGAGGAAGAGGGGGAAATGAACACATAAAAAGAAAAAAAATGAGAAAAAGGAAAGGAGGAAAGTGAGAAAAATAAGGGGGAAATAAGGAAGCTAAGGAAGAGGGACATTTGTAGTTATGATCAACTGACAGCCCTGGAAGTAAGTGACTGTGGCACAAACCATTTAGCCACTGGGGTGTGTACCCACATAGGTGAAAGGATTCTAGTGCAAGTAGGCACCTGCAAGAGAGGACGCTGAAGAGGTATGCCTCTTGTGTTTAGTGCCAGAAAGATCAGCCAGTGATGCAAGGGCAGGAAGGGAGACCTGCGGTTCTTGGGTCTGTTTGGAGTGGGTCACAGGGTGGCTAGGCTCCAGAGGAGGTGGCTGGGGTATCCAGATGGGGTTTCCCTAGCAACTGGCTTGGTTGAGGTAGGGAGATGTTTCATCCCATTCACAGAAAAGCAATGCTTTTTGTAGTGAAAAGTGCTCTCTAGTCACAATTCACTGCTGACATGGTTCTGGCATCCTTCTGGGCACATACAGCTATTTATCCAGCTCCTGCCTAGACCCTAGTGAAAGACAGCCTTGAGATTAGCTTCTCCAACCACCTCAAGACAGGCCTTTCCTATCACAGAAGTGTGTGGGAGGGTGTCTGGAGCAAGTGGATTTCTCTGAAAGAGGAGGCTGCAGAGGTAAATTTCCTCATTCAGTGTGAAAAATCTGTCAGTGCCTTAGGCACTGAGTAGGCATACTTTAACCTCTGGCTCTGTCTGCTAGAAGCGAGTTGTTGGGGGTGGCTGGTGTGTTGTAGAGGTGGCCAAGGATCTGAGTGGGTTAGGGTGGTGCTTCTCTCGCCACCAGATTAGGGTTTATTGGGGATGGAAAGATTATTTACCCTAGGCACAGGAAAGGTCTGTGTTTGTTAGAGCAGAGAGTGAAGTTCTCCTGTTGTTATTCACTGCTGGCTCTGAGACGCTTCTGGCCGCACGCACACAGCCATTTATCTAGCTCTTACCAGATTCAATTAAGTGAGAAGCCATCCTGAGTTTAGCCTCTCCAATGGCTCCAACACAGGCTTTTCCCCTTGTGTAGCTCTTCAGCCCAAGTGACTAGTGTCTACTAGTGGTGAATTATTTGCTCCTTTTCTCTGGCTCCCTCCTCATTCCATGGCTGCCTGTTCCACTGTAAGTGTGACTCACTTCCCTGTATGTTCATCTCCCAGCTCCTGCACATGATCTACTCACCTTGAATTCCTCCTGATCTGTCTACACTGTGTCTCTGTCACTGTGTGGATTCTGTGATGTTGTTTTCTCCTTGTCTTTAAGCTTAAAGTAGTGACTCTGGCTGGTTCTGGCTTCTTTTCTCTCCCCAGTCACTGACTTCTCCCTATCTCCCTTTCCAATAAGTGCTCAATCTAATTCTTTATCCTCTCATTTGATGCTCAGAATTCCAGGATCATTTTCTGTATTTGTTTCACTTGGTTTTTCCAGGTCTCTGTCATAGAGAGATTAGGCAGAGTGTGTTAGCTGGACACCATCTTGTCTCTGCTTCCTACTTTATGTTTCTATAAATAGGAATATTCTCAACATTTCATGTATGTGAAATCATATAATATGTGATCTTTCTTAATTGACTTCTTTCACTTAGCATACTATTTTCAAAGTTCATCCATATTGTGAAATATGCCAGTACTTTATTTCTATTGATTACTGAATAATTATCCATTGTAGCGATATAAAGAATTTTATTTATATGGCCCTTCATTAATAGACATTTGTGTTATCAATTTTGAACTATTATGACTAATGCTGCTATGAACATTCATGTACAAATTTTTGCATGAACACATGCTTCCATTTGTCTTGGGTATATACTTAGGAATGGAGTTTGTGAGTCATATCATAATTCAAACCCACCAGCCACTCTGTGGAAGGAAGACTGGGCAATCTACTTCTGTAAAGATGTACAGCCTTGAGAATTCAAAGGGGGTCACTATGAGTTGGAATCAACTAGATGGCAGTGAGTTTTTTTTTTTTTTTTTTTTTTTTAATCATAAATCTTTGGCTGACTTTCTGAGGAACTACCAAACTGCTTTCCCAAGCAGCTATACTTGTTTTTTTTCTTCTTTTTTTTTTTTTTTCATTCTCAATAGCAATATATAAGGGTTTCAGTTGCTCCATATTCTTGCCAGCCAACATTTGTTATTGTCTTTTTATTGTAATCAACCCACTGACTGGGAAGTGATATCTCACTGAAGTTAGGATTTTCATTCCTCTAATGATGTTGAGAATCTTTTATGTTCTTACTGGACACTTACATATCTTCTTTGGAATAATGTATATTCTGATCCCTTGACCCTTTCTAAATTTGATTTAACTATATTTTTACTCTTGTGTTCTATGAGAAAATATATCTGTTATATATATGAGTCCTTCATGAATATATGATCTGAAAATTTTTTCACCCATTTTGCTACTGGTATCTTTTTACTTTCTCAGGGTGTCATAATAACTATAATTTTTTTTAAATTTGTTATAGTTTATTTTTTTCTCTTATTTGAATTTTTTATGTCATATATAAGAAATTATTGCCTAAACTAAGGTCACAAAGATGATCTCATTTCTTTTTCTTGTAAAAGTGTTATAGTTCACCTCTTACATTTAAATCTGTAATCCTATGGACAAATGTCATATGTAGTGTGATGTAGGGGTACAACTCTATTACTTTGGACTTGGATAGCCATTGTCCCAACACCATTTGTTGAAAAGACTATTTTTATCCCATTGAATTGTCTGGACACTCTTGAAGAAAAGACATTAACATAAATTTGAATTTATTTCTGGGTTCTCAACTCTATTCCATTATTTTATGTTTCTAACTATATGCCAGTACCCTACCATTTTGATTACTGTAGCTTTCTAGTAAGTTTTGGATTGGAAAGTATGAACCCTTTGACTTTATTCTTATTTATTTTTCCAAATTATTTTGGCTATTCTTTGTCCCTTGCATTTCAGAAAGAACTTTAGGATTAGTTCATCAGTTTCTTCAAAACATGCAGTTTGGATTTTAATAGGAATATTTTTGAATCTATATAAAAATCTGTTTGAAGAGGATTGCCATTCTTGGTGATAGGAACAATACCAGAGATCACATAATATAATTCTGCATGACTAATTATTTCTTCCTCAGAAGTGCTTTACTCCAACAACACAAATGATGACTATACACTTGATTCTCACCAGATGGTTTACACAGGAATCATCATTACATTTGTGAAAAGAGATGGTATAGAAGCACACCATTATCAGTCATTATCAGTGACTGAAACAATCCTCAATTACTTGTGTATAAGTTGAATATGAAGAAAATCAGAGCAAGTCCAATGGAGCCAAGGTACAATCTTGAATATATTCTCGTTGAATTTAGAAACCTTATCAAGATTTGATACTTTCAACACTAATGACAGAAGATAAGAAGAGCTGTGGGATTAGATTAAAGACAGCACACCTGAAGAAAGGAAAAGATCATCAAGAAGACAGAAATGAAAGAAAAGACCAAAAAGGAAGTCAGAAGAATCTCAGAAACTTATTTTTGAATGTGGAGTACGTAAAACAAACCTAAAAAAAATAATGAAGTAAAAGAGGTGAAAAAAAAAGATTTTAAAGGATAAATCATGAAGACAAGGCAAACTATTATAATGAAATGTGTAAACGTGTCGTTAGAAAACAAATGGGGAAGAAAATGACCAGCATTCCTTAAGGTGTAATAATTGAAGAGAAAATTCAAGTTCAAGATACAATACTGAAGGATTATATGGGCAAAAAGAAATTGAATGCTGCAGAAACCATCAAAAGAAGATGGAAAGAATATAGTTACTGTACTGTATCAAAAATAATTGCTTGACATTCAATGAGTTCAGAAAGTGGCATATGATCAAGACCCACTTGTATTGAAGTAGAAGTACAAGCTGTGCTGAAGACAAGGTTCCATGAATTAGTGGAATATCAATTGGGATGCTTCAAGAAACCAATACAGTGCTGAAAGCACTTACTCATCTATGTCAAGAAATTTAGAGAATATCTTACTGAGTAACCAACTGAAAGAAATTCATATTTGTGCCCATTCCAAAGTAAGATGATCAAACAGAATGTAGTCATTGTCAAACAGTACCATTAATTCCACATGCTAGCAAAATTGTGCTGAAGATAACTTAAAAAAAAAATTGCAGCCATAGATTGGACAGAGAACTGCCAGAAGACCAAGTCAAATTCAGGAGAGGACATGGATTGAGGGGTATCATCATTGCTAATGTCAGAGAGATCATGACTGAAAGCAGTGAATACCAGAAAGATGTTTACTTGCCTTTTATTGAATATGCAAAAGCATTTGACTGTGTGTATCATAAGAAATTGTGGATAAAATTGTGAAGGACAGGAATTCTAGAACACTTAATTGTTCTCATGTGAAACCTGTACATGGACCAACAGGCAGTCATTAGAACATAACTAGGGTATCCTGTGATTTAAGAATGGCGAAGATGTGTAGCAGTGTTAAATTCTTTCATTTACTTATTCAATCCACGTGCTTTCCAGAAAGGCAAGGAGGCCACATTTTATGACCTTCTCTAACCCTGCAAGAGGAAGACAGAATTGCCATCAGTAGCCCAAGGCCTATCCCTGCAAGGCCAGACATGCCACCTCCCTCCAACCCTTTCACCAACCCTGACACCAACCATTCCTCCTACAGCACCCACCACCTCTCTGCTGGGTTCAATAATTCACTGCAATAGCCACACAGAACTCACAGATTATAGGGTTTATTAGGGAAGCACCAGGCTACAATTCAAGTTCACGAACAATGTTCAATCTCTCTTAGCCCACTGTCTCTCAGCCAACAGTCTCTCTCAGCATTTCTCCCAGCAGTCTGTGTTTCTTGGTGTCTTTCTCTCAGCAATGTGTGGCTCTCTGTCAACAGTGTGTGTCTCTCAGGAGCATGGTTCTCTCAGCAGCATGTCTTTCTCAGCCAGCAGTCAGAAAGACTCTTTCTGCCTCTAGAAATCTAGAAAGGCTCCTTTTGAGCCTGGTAGAGTGACCACTAACCAATCCCAACATTAGAATTCTGTACACCTGAGAGAGAAAGAGAACTTCCCAGAAAATTACTTTGTGCTGGTTCCAACAGAAATACCCCAGGTGGATAACTTTAACAATCAGGAGCTACTTAATTTCTCACAGCAAATTCCACCACAGAGTTTACAAAGACTTATGGCTAGAAAAACCACACTGTGTGATTTACTACACCACAACACTGAAAAAAATAGCCTGAGAAACTGGGCTATACGGAGAAGAACACAGATGACATCAGAATTAGAGGAACTTGTTTACAACCTGAGATATACAGATGATGTAACCTTGCTTACTGATGCTGGAGATAACTTAAAACACTTACTGATCAAAATAAAACACTATAGCCTTCAGCATAGGTTGCATCTGAAAGCAAAAGTCTTAACTACTGGAACAATAAACAGTATCATGAAAAATGGCAAGGAAATTGATGTTATAAGGATTTTATTCACCTTGGATCAACAATCAATGCTCATTGAAGCAGCAGTCAAGAATTCAAACATGTGTTGCATTGGGATTATCTGCTGCAAAACTCCTCTTTCAAATGTCAAAAAGCACAGATGTGATTTTGATGACTAATGTGCACCTTACCCAAGCCATGGCATTTGCAATTGCCCCATTTGCAGTGAAAACTGGACAGTGAGGAAGGAAGACCTAACAAGAATTAATACATTCAAGTTGTGGTGATGATGAAGAATATTGAATATACCACAGGCTTCCAGAAAAATGATCAAATCTGTATTGGAGGAAGTATAGTCAGAATACCGCCTTAGAAGTGAAAACAAGGAGACTTAACCTGGATTAGTTTGGACATGTCATCAGGAAGGAACAATTTCAAGAGAAAGTTATCAAGATTGGTAAAGCATAGGGTGAGAGAAAGAGGAAGATCTGCAACCTTAACTTTCTCTTGTCATGCCACACCTCACTTTCAGAGGTTCCAGGGGTTATGGACATCTTTCGCAGAAGACATTTTTTTGCCTATTACAATTAGCATTTGCAAGCCCTGCTGTTTTGCATCTATACATTTTAATGTTGGTAGGTATTCATGGAAGGAGCTCTGGTGGTATAGTGGTTAATGCATTTGACTGTTAACCAAAAGGTCAGTGATTTGAACCTACCAGTTGCTCTGTGGAAGAAAGATTAAGCAGTCTTTTTCCATAAAGATTTACAGCTGTGGAAACATAATGGAGTCCCTAAGTATCAGAATCAACTCAGTGGCAGTGAATTTGGTTTGTTTTCATGTATTCTTGGTGGATTGATCATTTATCATTATGGAATATTTCTCTTGCTGAGTCATAAGATAATTCTATGTTTAACTATATATGTTGTTGTTGTTGCTATGTACCAACAAGTCAGACCCAACTCATAGCGACCCCTCCTTTGTTTTCTGAGGCTGTATTACTACAGAAGTAGATTGCCCAACCTTCCTTCTGAGGAGTGGCTGGTGGGTTTGAACTGCCAGCCTTCTGGTTAGCAGTCAAGTGCCTTAGGCACTAC
>NW_006922283.1:609871-634552 GCF_000298275.1 Orycteropus afer afer
CTCAACGGCTTGTAAGATTTTTTTTTTTCTTTTTTACAAAAAGTCTATATGTCTGATAATAGTATCCCATCTCTATTTTGGTTAGTATTTACTTGGAAAAATTTTTCAATCTTTTCACATTGATACTACTTATGTTTTCATATCTAAAGTGGTATCTTGCAGATACCATATAATTGGAACTCAGTTTCTTCCCATTTCCTAGGGATTGCAATCTTTATTTTTTAATTGTTGAAGGCTGTAATACTCATTCTGCTTAGTAAGTACCCACCTTAACTATTTGTACAGACTTCTCTCCAAAATATGCATGGTCACTAAGAAGTAGAAGGAGATTTTCATCTACTCTGGAGAATAACAAACCAACCCCAAACAGAAAATATCTGATTCTCTCACTCCTCAGTTACTGCTGTTAAGTAATGTAGGCTTCAATCTACTGTTTGTTTAGAGACTTTGCCAAGAAAATTATTACAAAGTTTTACAATCTTGTTTAATACAATTTGTTTTAAAATCTTTGTCTTGAAAGTTCAAGGTTTGAGCATTTGGAGGGATGGTTTCATTATTTTGAATGGGTTGTCATTTTGTTTGTATGCTTTGTTATTTTGTTTTATTTATTTAGTTATTTAAGAAAATTAGACATGTGAGTGTTATAATGTGGTAAATTTGCAAATTAGGTTTTCACCCTTCCTAGTGTTTGCTGTTTTTGTTTGTTTGTTTGTTTATTTGTTTTATTTTGATTTTACAGTAGTAGTATTGTGGTAGTTTACTGGATTAGCAACATTTCCAAACTGTTTTTGTAAAGACTGTATTTCTTCTTGTGTGTGGTAACTGATGTCTCTTTTCCTTTAAATTGTATTTGGCTATGATTTTGACAGAGATTTCCTTGACTATAAGGAACTAAAATAAAAGAAAGCCAGCAACCAAACAAAAACTTCTCTCAGTTTTTGCAATACTGGGATTTTCCTTTAACATTTAGTCAGGTTTACACCGAAGCTAGAGATCAACTCAAAGAGAAAGTTTAGGGTTTTCTCAGATATTTACTGAGCATAATTTTTGCCCTCGGAATGTGTACAGTTTTCTAAATTCTCTTTTTTATACAGATACTTTCAAATTTCCTAATTTTGCAAAGAAAGTCTTTCCTCTGCTTTTCTTTTTAGGACTTAGGTCATTCATTGTATACTCAACCAAACTCATTTGCTCCAGGCATCTTCAGTTTAAATGATCACCATACAACATTTTTGAGCAACAGCTGAATGTTTTTATACCCTTAGTGAGTTCTGAAACAAATATGAGCACTTTGCTTCAGTCCTTACTTACCTCACCCTCAACCTCTAGACAGGTTAGAACTGACACACACAATTAATTTTTAAATGAGGCTTGATCTTCCACATTCAGAATCAGGGATTAAGATCCCACATTTTAAATGTGAGCAGCTCCAGGAATGTGTGAGGCACTATCTTAGTTCTCTAATACTATTTAACAGAAATATCACAAGTGGATGGCTTTAACAAAGAGAAATTTATTCTCTTATAGTTTAGGTGGCTAGAAGGCTAGAAGGCTAGAAGTCTGACTTCAGCATGCCAGGTGAAGGGGAAAAATTTCTTTCTCTGGATTCTGGGTAGAGGACCCTTGACCTGGGGCTTCAGCTCTGGCTCTTGTTCCAGGCCCACTAGAGCAAGCTGGAGACTTCTCCTGACTCACACAGTTGCTGGCTGCTGAGGCTGATGAATCCAAGATCAGTAGATACACAGGCTGCACAGGCAACAATTTCATGATCAGCAGCCAACATGGTAGGTTACTGATTCAAGTCCAGGAACTGGAGATGATGATGGGTCAAATGCAGGATCCAAAATTAGCCAGAAAATACACACCTTTCCCAAAACTTCTCCATATATACTGGAATCAGGCCACACCTGAAGGCAACCCTTTTCAATTAATTAGCTGCTCAGAGCAGATTTCACCACAGAGGTGATTACAACACATCCAGTCTCATCATGGGAAATAAATACTCCAGCTGCCAAGCCACTCAAAATCATTGCACAGCCAAGTTGACACACAACCTTAATCACCACAGGCATGGACAAGGAAAGAAGTCAAGAGCTTTCCTACTCTTTAGTTATCTTTTTTATTGATTCAGAACTGATTTAGTTACTATACATATCTGATTATTTTCCAGAGATATCACAAAGTTGGTTCTGATAGTTTCTGCTTGATTTTTGATGTTTCTATGGGGGAACTGGACCATGGAGTTTATTATTCTGCCATCATACCAACTTCACTCCTCCACTTACTTACTGGTCATTTACAGTTGTGCCATCTTTTTCTTCTTGTTAGACATTTAAATTGATTTTTTATTTCCAGGTTTTTAAAATTATATTGATTTGATAGAAATATTAATATGAACTTTTTTTATGATTTGCTCTATTTAAATACAGAAGTGTCCTAGAAGATTATTACTATGAGAAGCACAATTGCAAAGAAAGTCCAAACCAAAAAAATCAAACTCACTGCCATTGAGTAGGATCTGACTCATAGTGACCTCATGGTGGAAACCTTGGATTTCTGAGACAGTATCTCTATGGAAGTAGGTGGCCAATCTTCCTTCCGAGGAGTGGCTCATGGGTTTGAACTGCCAGCCTTTTGGTTAGCAGTCAACTGCCTTAGGCACTATGCCACTAGAGCTCCTAAAGAAAGTATAGGTTGTGTCAAAAGAAAAACAATTCAGTCCCTGAGTTTTCTGGTTTCTGACTAGTCACTTAATCTCTCAGAGTTTACATAGTCTCCTCCCCTCAAAATGGGGATTAACCCAGGTAATGTATGTAAAATGTTAAGCTTTCACTCAGTATTCATACGTTTTACATGGCAGTTTCCCCTCCCCCCTTCTTTTTCTTCCCATCTCACTCTATCCTGGAAGATAATTATGATAAATTAAGTAGTATAGTCATTTAAGGAGGATTTCAATCATAGTGCCTAAGGCATTTGACTGTTAGCCAGAAGTCTGGTGGTTCAAACCCCCCAGCCACTCCTTGGATGGAAGGTTGGGCAATCTACTTCCATAGGGATATCTCCTCAGAAACCCAAGGAAGGGTCGCTATTAATTGAATCCGACTCGATGGCAGTGAGTTTGATTTTTGGTTAATGTTTAAGAACAATAAGTGATATTACTATTTAAACAGTATGGATTTTATGCCTTAAAACTATTATATTTTTAGTTAAATTTATTTAGTTGTGAATTGACTAATGGGATTATAGGATTTCTTCTGTATGGATGTGTGTGTGTGTGCATAAGATAAAAAAAAGGGGGGATTTTGTCTGTGAGATAGAATGTTAAATGAAATGAAAACAATATCAGTAAACATTTTTTGATCAGCATAATGTGGCATGGAAATCAAGTGTCTCACAATTTTCTGGAATTCTCTTAATCCCATAGCAATACATTCAGACTTCCAATGAACAGTGATTTTCCTATGAGGAGACTCAGAGGATTTGAGGCTACTCTCTCTAGTACTAATGTTTATCACGATGATGACGATGACATAGGAGAGACTAAGCAGAGAAGAAAGAAGTAGAGAAAAAAATTAAAGGTATAGGAAAAATATTAGAGTTCTTGTGGCAGAGTGCCTAAGGCATTTGACTGCTAACCAGAAGGCTAGAGGTTCAAACCTCCCGGGCACTTCTCAAAAGGAAACTGGGCAGTCTACTTCCATAGTGAGACCGCATTGGAAACCTAAGGAGGAGTCACTATGAGTCAGAATCGACTCCACAGCAGTGAGTTTGGTTTTTTAGGAGTTCTGGTTGTGTAGTCCCTATGGCATTCAACTGCTGACTAGAAGGCTTGTGGTTCAAACCCACCAGCCACTCCTTGGAAAGAAGACTGGGCAATCTACTTCCATAGAGATAGCACCTCATAAACACAAGGAGGGGTTGCTGAGAGTTGGAATGGACTTCACAGCAGTGAGGGTTGTTTTTTTTTTTTTTTTTTTCCAATACTGGTTGTTGAATATCTAAGGAGTACTTTTGGTGCCATGGTTAAGCTCTCAACTATTAAAAAAAAATTACAGCATAGGGAACATTATGGGGAAGTTCTCTGTCCTGTAGGACAGCTAAGATTCAGAGTAGACTCCACAGACTACAACAACACTTGAGTGACTACTGTTTGGGACTTTTTTTTCCCCCTGATGATGAATCTAGGGTACTTTCTCCATTCTCCTTCCCATTTCCTTTTATTTTCTTTCATCATATTCATCCATCCTTACAGGGTGTACCAGCAGTATAAAACATGGCTCATTTCTTTGTATTCAATTGTATTCCTTATGCTTTTAATTTTTATACAGGTGATAAACAATATTATTAATTAGTCTCATTTTTAGAGAGTTATGCATCTTTCTTTTTTGAATTATGCTTAAAGTTGGAACAAATCAGAATTGGGGATCAAATTATTATGAATAGAGTGCTTTCCTCATTTTTGTTATTTTGTCTATTTTAATAAATTTTTATTGAAGGTTTATTTAAATTTATGAGGTGATAAATTTTTATCTGCTTTGTTTTTCCATTCCAACAGGAACTCTGAGAAGCTGGGTCATGTGCCTTTGGTTTTTGGCCTTTTATGGATTTATTTTGAGAAGTCATGTGGTTCAACATTTTTGAGACCAAATGTCTCCAAACACAAAATTCTGCCTTAACTTCACCTTTGACTCTGGGTTCCTCGAAGGCCCAAATTACTATTCATTTCAGCTCATGATCCCCAGTGGGAGAGTGAGACACTTTCAGCCAAGTAGGCTCAGCCTGGAAGAGCCTCCCTTTCCACAAACAAAATCCAATCATGAGCTTCCAGGAAGAGAGAATAGATTGACTGTTTGGTCAGGAAAATGTCTTAGTGAGGCACACTTGACTGACTATACTTCATCCTTCAGACCTAATCTTTTTATGTGGGAAGTATCACAGAGAATATTGTGTGTCATGCATTCTAATGGGCTCTAACTGGGCCCTCAGAGAGAAGGATGTTGATCAGAAGGAATGCTTTTGGAATATATGGCATAATACATGGCTATTTAATATAATGCAATATTTCTGTCACTTGTATAGTAACTATTCTACAATTGAATATGCTCTTCATTAAATGTGGCAGCTAAAGAACTGAGTACCAAAATAATGAAGAAGGAGTTAGACTAGTGTTCTAACCATAAGTGAAAGGAATCAGAGGTCTGAGAGAGCTTGGTATGCTGGAGGGACTACATGCCATGTGGTATTACTGGAGCATGAAGTTCATGGAGGAGCGCTGGAAGATGCTGTGGATGCCAGGAAAGAACATTTGGATATTTTCCTGAAAGAGATGGTGAGTCAGAGATCTAGTTTCCATCTGACTTGCCAGGATTTCCCAACTCCCCTTTTCTGCACACCCTGTGAGTTTATTGTATTTTACTTAAAATTATAATAGTATTGTTTAAGCTTTTCAGTGGCAGAAAGCAAAGAACAAACATCAGGATGGTCAGGTTAGAAGAAGGACATAGAAAAAGCTCAAAAATGTCAAGGCCCATTCATTGCTGATGATATCTCATAAATGAGTTACATGAAGCACCTTCCTTATATTTATCTCTTTTGATCTTTTCCATAGACTTACTGGGTAAGTCTTCTCTGATTATGTGCCTGAGCATGGACATGTCCTTTGTTTGCCAGATGAGGAAGGAAGGCCTTGGAAGATAAACTGGTTTTTGCTAAGACACACAGACTATCAGTTCTCAGGCCTCTTGACACCAATGAAATGTTCTTCCCATAAGTCACATGGATTCACTATTCTATTGTGATTCCAATGGACACTGACCTACCGTCAGAGAATATCCCATGGTTAGAACATGAGGAAGTTGGATCCTTTCCTCACTGTGATGTTGTCCATTTCATATTTTCAGCCAGCATTCATTCAAATATTGATCATCTACTACGTGTATTTCCATTCCCAAGTACATCTAGGAGAACAGAATTGGGATTTAACTTCCTGTTCTGACACTACATAACTTCTAACTTTTAATAACTTATTCAAAATTCTTGTTTTTACTTGCTCATCTGTAAAAGAAGTGCATTTATAATGCACAAACCATGAGATAACGTATGCGAAGTCTTTAATAGAGGTCAGACATATGTTAAATCTTAGAGCTGTTACTCAGTAGTTACTGAAATGTTACTGCAATGGTTAGTAAGATCCTGACCTTGCCTTCTTCATGCTTTAGCCCATGGAGAATTCAGGAGATAGGTTGAAGAGGTTTCATAAGGAAACTTGAAAACAGAAAATCGTAGGCTCCAGGTACCATTTCTTACCATAATCCAGTCAGAGTTTTGGCTATTGACCCTCTTTCTATGGAATTTGAAAAAAAAAAAAAAAAAAAAAGCATAGTTGTTTAGGAAAAAGGCCTACCCTGATGGAAGTAATTTGATGTAATCTTAAGAATCACTATCTGGTTTTTTTTTTTTTTTTTTTCATCTTACCCCCTCTTGCACCACTAACCACTCTTAAAGCTCTTTTTTCCTTCTTTCTTCTAGATGTTTTCTGGACCTGCTAAGAAATTTTTTCTGACGGGGTATCTCGTGGAATTGGGTGTTATCCATTGATTATGACAGTATTCATGGTCCTGTTACAGATATACTTGGAACCATGGATAAATGTGTTAGATTCTGACTACATACCCACGCGCACATGCACACACATACACAAACATACACATACAAATACAGATAGAACATGCCTTTTTCCACTTAGTTTTGCTTCTTGGATGAAATAGTTCACATAAGTAGGACCATAGGTTAAGTATGCCCATATGAATGATTTGGCAAATGAGCCTGCCCTGATGCATTTTTTATATCAGGGGGCCTACACAGCATTATTTTCAGAGTTCAGGCTCTTCTGGGCCTGGCTTAGAGTTCTTTGCCAGTTTTGAGGGTGTGGTACAGAGAATCTGATATTTGCTTTAATGAGTGTGAGAAGTCTCTTAAATACTTTAGTTGCCTAGAAAAACATTTCAGATCCTTCTTAGTGCTGAACTTTGGCTTCTCCAGCCATGACCAAAGGAGTATTAGGACAGTTTAAAAATGTCTCCAATCATTCCATAAAAATTATGGTTTCCCTCCTCTATCAAATCAGCTAATCTTGTTTTACCATGACCACTGCTTAAATACAATGACTGTAGTCAGAAAATTATGATTTTCCATTACCAGAACCTACAAGAAGGTTAAAATAACAGAGTGTGCCCATACAGAAATGAAGTTTATAAAATATAAGCTCCATGAGGGCAAGAACTTTGTCTATCTTGTCCTTAACTCCCTGAACAGTGTCTTTGTTTTTATCAGCAGAATATGAGCCCTTTGTGGAAGATTCCTTAATCCTTTCATCTTAAGTACCTAGTATGGATATATGGCACATAACGGATTTTTCAATAAGTTTTCGAAAGTGAGGATGCCTGGTTGGTGCGAATGTTTTGTGCTTGACTACTAACCTAAAGATTGGTCATTCAAACCCACTGACCTGTGCCACAGATGAAAGGCCTGACAATTTGCTTCCAAAGTCTTTAGAACCTTGAAAATCCTAAGGAGTTCAGTTCTACTGGGAGCTCTGGTGGCATAGTGCCTAAGGCATTTGACTGTTAATTGGAAGGCTGGAAGTTCAAATCCACCAGCCACTCCTTGGGCAATCTACTTCTGTAGTAATACCACCTCAGAAACCCAAGGGAGGGGGGTTTGCCATGACTTGGATCCAACTCTAAGGCAGTGAGAGAGTGAATCAGTTCTACCATGTCACACATGGGGCTTCCATGAGTTAGAATTGACCCAATGGAGGTTAGTGGTAGTTTATTTATTTATTTTTAAAATTATTTTTAGTTGAATGTGTGAATATTGATATTGGAATGCTATCATTTGACCTTCGTTAGCCTAGACTCAGAATTTGATTCTTATTAAGATGATGATCACCTAGAGAGGTAACTCACCAGTTGATCTTTGCCTGCTATCTGAGTATGAATAAAGGATCTGAGATGGGGAGGGAACAGAATGAGTACCGAGGGTCCGTTACCAAGTGTGTGGACATAAGTGAATACAAGGGTGGAACAGAGTGGGAGTAGATAAGACATTTTTTCCTTCACCTTTAAACTTCAGCTAGCCATTATCCAGCCTCACCCCCACCCACATTACTTCCATCACAGGTTTTTCATGATGGGGTGACTGTAGACACAGGGAGTGCTGGTAACTGAGTAACTGCTGAAAGCAATCTCCTTAGGAGTCTCAGGCTACTTTGCTTCAGACTGAACAAAGAAGGTACATGGGGGAGTATTCTTTCATGGACTCAGCTTTTTTTGTCACATTTCTAAGAAATCACACATATAGCATTTTTTCCTCAAATATGCTTGTATTTATATGATTCAAAAGCAAAAGTTATCTGAAGAAAATTAAGGAAAGCTATACATAAGATATAAACAAACAAGATAAATTTACTCATTAATATTTCAAGAAAAACACACAAAAAAATAAACTAACTGCCATTGAGTTGATTCCAAATCAAAGCAACCCCTTTTGGGTTTCTGAGGCAGTAAATTTTTACAGAAGTAGATTGTCCAGTCTTCCTTCTGCAGTGTAGCTGGTGGGTTTGAACTGCTAGCCTTCTGGTTAGCAGTTAAATGATTTAGGCACTATGCCATGAGAGTGCCTTTAATATTAGCTACACTAATATTTAGTTATAGCTTATTCCAGTAATTTTTCATGGATAATTTTTTGCACTATTAAGATTATATTGTATGACAAATAATGTATCCTGAATTTTCATCTAATATAATTAGTATATGCATTTTCCCATATCATTAAAGGCATGTTGTTGTTTTGTCCCATCAAGTCAATTGACTCAGAGCAACACTATAGGATGGGTAGAACTGCCCCATGTTGTTGTTGTTATGTGTCGTCGAGTCAGACATGACTCATAGCGACCCCTTCTTGGGTTTCTGAGGCAGTATCAGTTCAGAAGTAGATTGCCCAACCTTCCTTCCAAGTAGTGGCTGATGGGTTTGAACCACCAACCTTCTGGTTAGCAGTCAAGTGCCTTAGGCACTATGTTACCAGAGCTCCCCAACTGCCCCATAGAGTTTCCAATATGGTAAATTGTATGGGAGCAGATTGCCAGATTTTTTTCTCCTGCAGAACTACTTGTGGATTTGAACCACTGATCTTTGGGCTAGCTGCTGAGTGCTTAACCACTGTGACACCAGAGCTCCTCTATTGAAGGTATAATAATAATATTATTATCATTTTTAAGATACTTGTTTTAGTTATTTAGTGTTGTTATAACAGAACTACCAAAAATGGACGGCTTTAACAAACAGAAATTTCCTCTCACAGTTTAGGAGGCTAAAAGTCCAAACATAGGGTGTCAGCTCTAATAGAAGTCTTTCTCACTGTGTCACCTCTGGAGGAAGGCCCTTGTCTCCTTTCAGCATCTGTAGGCCAAGCATTCCTTAGATATCTACATGTGTCTTGTCTTTCCTTGAGTCTAGGAGGTTCTCACTGTAGTCATGCCATGTCCAAAGGATGTGCTCTGCTCCTGGCTCTTCTTTCTTGGTAGTAGTCAGGTCCCTCATTCTCTGCTCACTTCTCTCTTCTTTTATCTCCTGTAAGATAAAATATGATGTAGGGCACACTCCGGGAAAATTCCCTTTAGGAATTTTATTCCTAATTTTATGCCTTTTTTCAGGGCTGTGACCTGAGTAAGGGTGATGCATCCCACACTAATCTCCTTACAGCTGATTGGCTGATCACATCAGATCACATCATGGGGGATAAATACATCATTACATAACTACTAAACCACCGAGAATCATGACCCAACCAAGTTGACATGGTTTGGTGGAGTAGAGCCTAAGTTATTTGACTGCTAACCAGAAGGCTGGTGGTTCAAACCCACCAGCCACTCCTCAGAAGGAAGGTTAGGCAATCTACTTCCATAGTGATACCACCTCAGAAACCCAAGGACAGGTCACTATGAGTTGGATCCAACTTGTCGCAGTGAGTTTGGCTTTGGTTTAATTAAGTCTACAACAATGTGGCACTCTGCAAATGCATCATAAATTATTTAAATTTTCCTCAATATTTTTGACAATAATTGTAAATAGCAGAATGAAAAGTCTCTCCAAGCATAGAGAGCAGGGCTTTATATTTTACTAGGGACTTTCTTAGCCAAGCTTGTGGTCCTGCTTGGCTGAAGTACTGTTTCCATTTTTCTAGGTCTACTCTCTGTAGGACTATGCTAGGAATGAAAAATTGAAAAGGAATGGTATCACAGTTATCATAAAAAGAACTTTTCAGAGTCTACTCTGACGTACAGCACTGTCAGTGATAGTGTAATATCCATACATCTACAAGGAAGACCAGTTAATATTGTTGTTGTTGTTGTTGTTAGATGTTGTTGAGTCAGCTCCAACTCACAGTGACCCTATGTACAACAGAATGAAACACTGCCCAGTCCTGTGCCAACCTCACAATCCTTGCTATACCTGAGTCCATTGTTGCAGCCATCATGTCAAGCCATCTTGTTAAGGGCCTTCCTCTTTTTCATTGACCTTCCACTTTACCAAACATGATATCCTACTCAAGGGAAGGGTCCGTTCTGACAACATTACCAAAGTAGATGAGATAAAGTCTAGCCATTCTTGCTTCCGAGGAACATTCCTGCTACACTTTTTCCAGAACAGATTTGTTAGTTCTTCTGGCAGTCTATGGTACTTTCAGTATTCTTTGACAACACCACAACTCAAAAGCAACAATTCTTCATTGTTCTTCCTTATTCATTGTCCAGGTCTCACATGCATATGTTGTTGTTGTTGTTGTTATGTGCCGTTGAGTCGGACCCGACACATAATGACCCCTCCTTGGGTTTCCGAGGCAGTATCACTATGGAAGTAGATTGCCCCATCTTCCTTCTGAGGAGTGGCTGGTGGGTTTGAACCGCCAGCCTTCCAGTTAGCAGTCAAGTGCTTTAAGCACTATGCTACCTTGCATATGAGGTGATTGAAAACACGATGGCTTGAGTTGAGCATACCTTAGCCTTCAAAGAGATACCTTTGCTCTTCAGCACTTTAAAGAGGTCTTTTGCAGCAGAATTTTCTGCTGCAATATGTCATCTGATGTCTTGACTGCTTCTTCCATTTTCCATTGGTGTTGATGGTGGAACCAAGTAATATGAAATCTCTGACAATTTCAATTTTTTTTTTTTTCTCCATTTATTGTGATACTGCTTATTGATCTAGTTGTGAGGATTTTCATTTTCTTTCTGTGGAGATGTAATCCATACTGCAGACTGTAGTATTTAATCTTCATCAGTAAGTGTTTCAAGTCATCCTCACTTTCAGCAAGCAAAGTTGCAAAGTTGTGTTATCTGCATATTGCAGGTTGTTAATGAGTCTTCCTCCAATCTTGATGCCATGCTCTTCTTCATATAGCCTAGCTTCTCAGATTATTTGTTCATCATACAGATTGAATAAGTATGGTGAAAGGATACAATCCTGAATACTCCCTTCCTGTTAGTAAACCATGAAGTATCGCCTTATTCTGTTTGGATGGCAGACAGCTTCCTGGTCTGTGTATAGGTTTTTAATGAGCACAATTATGTGTTTTAGAATTCCCATTCTTATCAATATTATCTATAATTAATTATAATCCACACAATCGAAAGCTTTTGCATACTCAATAAAACACAAGTAAACATCTTTCTGGTATTCTTTGCTTTGAGCCAAGATCCATCTGATATTAGCAATGATATCCTTTGTTCCATGTCCTCTTCTGAATCCAGCTTGAATTTCTGAAAGTTCTCTGTCAATATACTGTTGCAACCATTTTTGAATTATCTTCAGTTAGATTTTACTTATGTGTGATATTAATGATATTGTTTGATAATTTCCACGTTTTGTGGGTTTAACTTTTTTGGACTGGGTACAGATATGGATCTCTTCCAGTCTCTTGCCAGGTAGCTGTGTTCAGAATCTCTTGACATAGACAAGTGAGTGCCTCCAGCACAGCATCCATTTGTTGAAATATCTCAGTGGGTATTCCATCAATTCCTGGAGCCTTGTTCTTCTTGATTCATGTGTCCTTTATTGTTCTTTAATGTAGCATAGTATCCCATTGGGTGAATGTACTATAATTTGGTTATCCATTCATCTGTTGTTGGGCATAGGTTGTTTCCATCTCTCTGCTATAGTGAATTGTGCTGTGATGAGCATAGGTGTCCATATGTCTGTTCATGTCCTGACTCTCACTTCTTTGGGATATATCCCTAGTAATGGAATTACTAGGTCAATGGTATTTCTTTTTTTTTTTTTTTTCAGTTTCTTAAGGAAACATCATACTGTTTATTCACTATAGCTTCAACTTCTTCCTTCAGTACCATAGGTTCTTGATTATATGCCACCTCCTGAAATGAATGAACATTTACCAATTCTTTTTGATACAGTGTTTGTGTATATTCCTTCCATCTTCTTTTGATGTTTCCTGCATCGTTCAATATTTTGCCCATAGAATCTTTCAATATTCCAACTTGAGGCTTAATTTTTTTCCTCAGTTCTTTCAGCTTAAGAAATTCTGAGTGTTCTTCCCTTTTGTTTTTCTAACTCCAGATCTTTGCACATTTTATTATAGTAATTAGGTTTGTCTGCTCTAGCTGTTCTTTGAAATCTTCTGTTCAGCTCTTTTATCCTGTCATTTCTTCCATTTGCTTTAGCTACTCTCCATTCAAAGACAAGTTTCAAAGTCTCTTCTGACATCCATTTTGGTCTTTTCTTTCCTTCCTGTATTTTTAATGACATTTGCTTTCTTCACGGATTTTTTTTTTTTTTGCTTTTGCTTTAGGTGCAAATTTACGGAGCAGAGTTTGTTTTACATTCAATGTTTCCTGTACTTTTGGTTTCACTCCCTAATTACCATCCCCAACCCTAACCCACTCTCCTCCCTTTCCTTCTCAGTACCCCCTCCCCCTGTGATCCTCATAGTTATGCACTCTCCTGTGTTCTACATTTCCTCCATGCAAACGTTGCCCCTCTGGTGTCCTGTGGTTGATTGCTCCAAGGGATGCATTTCCATAGAGTGTGTGGGTCCGTCACCCTGGGTTGAATGGTCTGCATATATGTTTTGTTTACTGTTGGCCTAGCCAGTCCTTGGGAGTGAATTTTATTCCAGGCCCAAAATGTATCCCAGGGCCATAATATTGCAGGTCTCACCAGACTCCATCCTACCAGTAATTCTGGTCATTATTGTGTTTTTAGATTTTGTTTCACATTTTTCCTCCAACTCTATCCAGGGTCTCCAGTTTTGATCCTTTCCTAAGTGGATGGCATTGGTAGCCGGGCACCATCTAGTTCTTCTGGTCTTGAAGTCCATCATGTCCTAAGGAGGATTGCTTCCAAATGCCCTTGTTTTTTTGCACCCTTCCTCGCTTCCAATGATATAAGAGACCATTAGCTGCATCTTAGATAGCTGTTTGAAAGCTTTTAAGACCACAGTCGCTACTCACCAATGTAGGTTGTAGAACAAGATTTTCATGTATTTTGTTGTGACAACTGAGTCTGGTATCCCCCAATACTATGGTCCTGAGTCAATAGATCCATTGAATCTCTCTCCCACAGTATCTGGCTGTCTGTGAAGGATTGCTCTCTGTCTTTTGTTGTTTCTGTAAGGATTGCAAGTATTTTGTATCACTGGTATCTGTATAATATTAGTCTCAGCTGAATCTATCCTTTGTCTAGAGTATAACCCTGTTGACTGACCCCCATCTGATCTTCTCAGATGTTTACGTGTTTATCTGTAGCCTGGCGTTTGGTGTTAATGGCTTTGCAGTATTGTAGATACGTTGATATTAGCCTTTTTCATCTATATCTTATGTGCACAATTCGGTGTTCTCCCTTTCCCCAATGTTATCAAGGTGGTCATAGATTCTTTCCATACCATCCTCCTTTACCCATCTCAGCATGTGCCCCTCAACTAGCTCAAAAGTATTCCCTCCCCTTCCTTCTCCACCCTGGTAACCCACAGAGTGAGTTCCCTTCCTTAAGCAAACCATTCCTTTTCTTTTTACAGTAATGGGCTCATACAATATCTGTCCTTCTGCAACTGACTTATTTCACTCAGCATAATGTCCTCTAGGCTCATCCACATTGTGAGATGATTCACATGTCCTTCATTGTTCTTTAATGTAGCATAGTATTCCATTGTGCGAATGTACCATAATTTGGTTATCCATTCATCTGTTGATGGGTATTTAGATTGTTTCCATCTCTTTGCTATAGTGAATTGTGCTGCGATGAGCATAGGTATCCATATGTCTGTTCATGTCCTGACTCTCACTTCTTTGGGATATATTCTTAGTAATGGAATTACTAGGTCAATAGTATTTCTTTTTTCATTTTTTAAGGAAACATCATACCATTTGCCACAAAGGTTGTACCATTTTACAATCCCACCAGCAATGTATAAGAGTTCAAATCTCTCTGCAACCTCACCAGCATTTCTTATTTTCTGTCCTGTTAAACTTTGCTATTATTGCTGGGGTGAGATGATATCTCATTGTTGTTTAGATTTGCACCTCTGTAATGACTAAAGATTGCGAGCAATTCCTCATGTGTCTGATGGCTGCCAGCATATTGTCTTTAGTGAAGTGTCTGATTACATCTCTTGCCCATTTTTGAAATGGATTGTTTCTCTTTTTTGGTGTTGAGTTGTTGAAGTTTTGTATAGATTTTAGAGATAAATCCTTTGTCAGATATGTCATAGGCAAATATTTTCTCCCAATCTGTAAGTTCTCTTTTTACCCTTTTGATGAAGTCTTTCGATGTGTATGAGAATTTAATTTTTAAAAGGTCCCAATCATCTAACTTCTCTTCAACTTCCTGTGCTTTCTGTGTTATGTTTGATAGTCTATTTATGCCATGAATTAGGGCTCCTAGATTTACCCCTATTTTATCTTTGATGAATTTTATACTTTTGGGTTTTACATTTAAGTCTTTGATCCAACTTGAGTTTGTTTTTGTGTACGGGGTGAGGTACGGATCTCAATTCATTTTTCTGCAAGTGGATATCCAATTTTGCCAGCACTATTTGTTAAAGAGGCTATCTCTTCCCCCATTTAATGAGTTTTAGACCTTTGTCAAAGATCAGCTGTCCTCTATATCTGTGTTTTTGATTCTGTTCCATTGATCTATCTGTCTGCTGTCGTACCAATACCACAGTTTTGATTACTATGGCTGTATAGTAGGTTTTAAGATATGGGAGTGTGAGACCTCCCACTTTGTTCTTCTTCAGTAGTGTGCTTCTTATCTGAGGTCTCTTTACTTTCCATTAAAGTTAGTAATTGGTTTTTCCATGTTCTTAAAGAATTTTTTTTGGTATCTGGATTGGGATTGCATTGAATGTGTAGATTGCTTTAGGTAGTATTGACATTTTCACAATATTCAGTCTACCTACCCATGAACAAGGCAGACTCTTCCATTTATGTAGATCCTTTCTTGACTCCTGTAGTAGTGTTTTATAGTTTTCATTGTACAGATCTTTTGTGTCTCTGTTAAGATTTATTCCTAGATATTTTATCTTTTTAGTAGCTATTGTAAATGGCATTGTTTCCCTTATTTCCTTTTCAAAGGTCTCTTTATTAGTGTAGAGGAACCCTTCTGATTTTTGTATGTTGACCTTTTATCTTGCCATTTTGCTGAACCTTTCTATTAGCTCCAGTAGTTTTTTTTTTTTTTTTTTTTTTGCTGAGTCTCTTGGGTTTTCTATGTATAGGATCATATCATCCACAAATACATATAGCTTTACTTCCTCTTTGCCAATTTGTATGCCTTTTATTTTTCTCTCTTGCCTTATTGCCTTGGCCAGGACCTCCAATAAAATGTTAAATAGGAGTGGTGATAGAGGGCAACCCTGTCTGGTTCCCGTTCGTAAGGGGAATGTTTTCAGTCTTTCTCCACTAGTAATGATGTTGGCTGTTCACTTTGCATATATGTCATTTATTATATTGAGGAATTCCCTTCTATCCCTATTTTGCTGAAAGTTCTGAACAGGAATGGGTGTTGTATTTTATCAAATGTCTTTTCTGCATTGATTGATATAATCACATGGTTCTTCTCTTTTGTTTTGTTTATGTGGTGGATTACATTGATTGTTTTTCTGATGTTGAACCATCCTTGCATGCCAGGTATGAATCTCACTTGGTCAGGATGTAATTTTTTTGATATGTTTTTGGATTCTGTTGAAGATTTTTGCATCTATGTTCATGTGGGATATTGGTCTGTAGTTTTCCTTTTTAGTAGTGTCTTTCCCTGGGTTTGGTATTAGTGTTATGCTTGCTTCATAAAATGAGTTTGGGAGTATTCCATCTTTTTCTATGTTCTGGAATAGATTGAGTAGTATAGGTGTCAACTTCTACCTGAATATTTGGTAAATTCTCCAGTGAAGCCATCAGGGCCAGGATTTTTCTTTGTGGGGAGTTTTTTTATGACCTGTTCAATTTCTTCCTTTGTTATGGGTCTGTTCAAGTATTCTATCTCTGAGTGTGATAGTTTAGGTAGATCTTGTGATTCCATCTTTTCTAGGTTAGATCTGTTGGAGCAGAGTTTTTCATAATATTCTGTCAGTATCTTTTTTATTTCAGTTGGTTCTGTTGTGATGACATCGTTTACATTTACTATTCTTGCAAATTGCATCTTCTCTTTCTTTTCTTTTGTTAGAGTTGCCAATGGTTTGTCAATTTTTCAAATCTTTTTGAAGAGCCAGCTTTTTGTTTTGTTGATTTTCTCTATGATTTTTTTGTTTTGTTTTGTTTTCTGTTTCACTTATTTCTACTCTGATCTTTATTATTTCCTTCCTTGTAGATACTGTAGGATTCTTTTGTTGTTCTTTTTCTAGTTGTTGGAGTTGTTGACTTAGAATGTTGATTTTGTTTCTTTCCTCTTTTTTGATGCATGTATTTATTGCTGTAAACTGTCCTCTGAGTACTGCTTTCACTGTGTCCCATAGGTCTTGGTAAGATGTATTTTCATTCTCATTTGTTTCTAGGAATTTTTTTTTTTTAATTTCATTTTTTATTTCTTATATTATCCAGTAGTTTTTGAGCAGTATATTGTTCAACTTCCACATGTTTGATGTTTTTTTCCTTGCTATTCCTATTATTAGTTTCTAATTTTATAATGTTGTGGTCTGAGAAAATATATTGTATTATTTCAATGGTTTTGAATTTATTGAGGCTTGTTTTATGTCCTAACATATGATCTATTCTGGAGAATGATCCATGTGCACTGGAGAAGAAGGTGAATTGCGCTTATGTTGGTTGGAATGTTCTGTATATGTCTATGACATTGAGTAGTTTGATTGTGTTGTTGAGTTCTTCTGTGCCTTTATTGAGGTTTTTCCTAGTTGACCTCTCCCTCTTTGGAAGTGGTGTGTTAAAATCTCCTACTACTACTGTAGAAATGTCTATTTTCCCTTGAAATTCAATTAATATTTGGGTCACTTATTTTGGAGCACTTTCATTGGGTGCATAGATATTTATTATCGTAATGTTTTCTTGGCCAATTGACCCTTTCATCATCATATAGTGACCTTTGTCTCTTATATTGTTTTACACCTTAAAGTCTATTTTATCAAAAATATATATTGCTAATCTGGCTTTTTTTTTTTGGTTACTGTAGGCTTGTTGGGTTTTTCCCACCCTTTAACTTTTAATTTGTTTTTATCTTTGTGTCTAAGGTGGGACTCTTGTAGGCAGCATATCGATGGTTCTTCTTTTCTTATTCAGTCTGCCACTCTCTTTCTCTTGATTGGTGCGTTTAGTCCATTTACATTAATTGGTGATAGGTATGCATTCATTGCTCTCATTCTATTGTATTTTTTTGGCATGTTGTTGGAGTTCCCTTGGTTCATATACTTTTCTGTGATGAGTTTGTTTTGTTGTGAAGTGTTTCCTCTCTTTTCTTCTTTATTGTTGGTTTGCTTACTAAACCCATAAGTTTTCTTTCCTTCTGGGTTTACTTAGGGGGAGTGTTAATTTTCTCTGTGGTTACCTTGGAGTGAATTCTTGTCTCTATATTTTTGGAACATTCTGTTCTATGAGGACATTGCCCTGTTTTCCTCTCCATTTGGAAGTTTTGTACCTAGAATTTTTATTCCCTCTATTTGGTTAGTTGCTGTTGTTGTGTGAAGATTGACTTCCTTGTTTTTAGTGTGCAGTGTTTTATGGTCTTATTTTGAATGTCTAGCTCTGATTTGGTTTTAGTGTTGATGTCATGTGTTCTGATTTTGTTGTTCTCTTTTGTGGGTTCTCTATTGGAAGGACTTCCTTAAGCATTTCTTTCAGCGTTAGTCTGGTTTTCACAAAATCCCTTAATTTCTGTTTGTCTGAGAATGTCTTGATTTCACCCTCATATTTGATAGACAATTTGGCTGGATATAGGATTCTTGGTTGGAAGTTCTTTTCCTTCAGTGTTTTTTATATCCTGTCCCATTGCCTTCTTGCCTACGTGGTTTCTGCTGAATAGTCAGAACTCAGCCTGTTTGATTATTATCAGTAATATTTCTTTTTTCCCAGGCAGCTTGCAAGATGCTTTGTCTTTGGTTTTGGAGAGTTTGATTATGATATGCCTTGCTGTTTTTCTCTTAGGATCTATCCTATATGAGGTTCTTTGAGCTTCTTGGACAAATATCTTTTCTTTCTTCATGATATGGGAGGAATTTTCTGTTAATAAGTCTTCCACAATTTTCTCAGTTTTTTATTTTTTTTTTTTCTCCTCTTCTTGTTCTAGAATTCCAATGAGGTGTATGTTGTTTCTTTTCATGTCATCCTGTATAACTTTTAGGTGCTCTTCATTTCTCTTAAATCTTTGTTCTAGTTTTTCTTCACACAGGCTGGTGTCAAAGGATTTATCTTCTAGTTGGGAAATGCGTTCTTCAGCCAGTTTTAGCCTATTCTTTTGTGTTTCCACTGTGTTGTGTAATTCTGTAATTTTGGTATTCATCTTCTGGATTTCTAACTGTTGTTTTTGTATGACTTCTGATTGTGTATTACTATTGTTATTTTGTTCTTGAATAGTTTTCCTGAATTCTTCCAGGGTACTGTGTTCTCTTTGATTCTGTTTGTGGTTTCTTTCAGCTCTTATAGAGTTCTACAAACATACCTTCTAAATTCCTTTTCAGATAATTCTATTACCTCATCTTCCTCCATGTTTAATGAGACTTTTGTTTGGGGATTTTATTTCTATTGTCTTATCCTGTTTTTTTTTTTTTTTTTTTTTTTTTGAGGTTGCCTGTTGTTTCCTAGACATTTTGAAGTTGTCTTTAACTGTTAGTTATGTATTGGTTTGTTTTGTCTTGATTTTATGATTTGATATTTTTGCAAAGGTGGAGCTGGTATATTTTATTTATTTTGTTTATTAATTCAGGTGTACTGGGTTGTTCTGCAGTTTTCTTTGTGATGATGGAATCACTGTGTGGAATGTGGATGCAGATCTCTGTTCGTCATTAAGGGGATTTAGGTTTCAAGCCAGCAGGTGTTGCAGTGCCTTAATGTGGTTTTTCTATTGGATGAAGCAAGGGAGAGGTGGGGAAAGGAGGAAGAAGAGGGAGAAAAAAAGCTCCAAGGTCCCAGTAGCTGTAATCATGGCTTAGAGTAGGCTTCTAATGATGACAATATACTGTTGTTCACAGGCCTGAAACTCAAGTTTGGCAAGGTCCCCCAATAGTTAGGGGAACACCACTTTCTGTCAGATTCAGACAGCTTCAAAAACCCTATACTTCATGCCCCTCCATGCCAAAAATCTGTCGTGGGATTACTGCATTTACCCATGCTGTGAGATTGTCCCAGCATCCACCCCCTTTTGGTGAGCTTCCCTCTCTGCTTCCAGTTCAGCAGAAGGAGTCTCTGCTCCTTCCCTGTGGTCCCAAGTTTACTGATAAAACTGGGTGCTGAAGGTAGATCTGTGGAGTGAGTGCAAGTCCTCTGATGCATTTTCTCCACTGCCTCAGGGATGCCCTCTGATGCCCTGTGTCTCCAGCCAGTCAGAGCTCTGCAGGACATGTTCCCCTATTTTTTATTCTTTCCAGCTACTTACACTGCCTCTCCCTCTTTTCTACTCTTATTCTCCTGAGTTTGGCATTCTCTGACTTAATGAGCTGCTCTGAGCACCAGAATCCCCACTTCAAACTGTTGCACCTAGTTTTTAAGGCACTAAGATGCTAAAGGGAACTAATAATGTGTGGGCTATTATAGATAAGATGCTATCTTCCTTTCCAATGGATATTCTTGATGTCATCCCACAGTTCCTCAGGTTTTCAGTCATTGATGTTCAATGCATCAAATCTATTCTTTAGATGGTCTCTTAATTCAGGAGGGATATATTCAAGGTCATATTTTGGCTCTTGTGGGATTGTTTTAACTGTCTTCATCTTCAATTTGAACTTGCATATGAGCAGTTGATGGTCTGTTCCAGTCAGCCTCTGGCCTTGTTTTGGCTGAAAGTATTGGGCTTCTACATTGCCTCTTTCCACAGATGTAGTCAGTCTGATTCCTGTGCACTCCATCTGGTGAAGTTCACATGTATAGCCACCATTTATGTTGTTGAAAAAAGGTATTTGCAATGTATATGTGGTTGGTCTTGCAAAATTTATCACACAATCACCAGAATTATTTCTATCACCAAGGTCCTATTTTCTAATTACCAGTAGTTCTTCTTTGTTTCCAACTTTTGCATTCCAATCAGCAGTGATAATTAACACATCTGGATTGCATGTTTGGTCAACGTCAGACTGCAGAATTTGGTAAAAGTCTTCAATTTGTCATCTTTGGCTTTGGTTGTTGGTGTGTAAATTTGAATAACAGTAGTATTAACTGGTCTTCCTTGTAACTGTATGTATAGTATCCGATCACTGAGAGCATTGTACTTCAGTATAGATCTTGAAAGATTCTTTGTGATGATGAATGCCATGCCATTCCTCTTCAATTTGTCATTGCTGGCATAATAGATCATATGGTTGTCTGATTCAAAATGGCAAAAAACAGTCCATTTCAGCTCATTAATACCTAGGATATTGATCTTTGTGCATTCCATTTCATTTTTGACTTCCAATTTTCCTAGATTCATATTTTGTACATTCCATGTTCTGGTTATTAATGGATATTTACAGCTGTTTCTTCTTATTTTGAGTTGTGCCACATCAGCAAATGGAGGTTCCAAAAGCTTTACTCCATCCACATAATTAAGGTCAGCTCTACTCTGTTGAGGCAGTTCTTCCCCAGTCGTTTTTTGAATGCTTTCCAACGTGAGGGGTTCATTTTCTGGCATTATAACAGACAATATTTTGTAAAGTTTTTCAGTAACATATCAGACAGTGTTTCATTGCTATTAATACGGTTTTCACTTCTTTGAGAAGTAGATTTTTTTTTTCTTCTTCCAAGTCTATGTTAGTCTGGAAGCTCTAATGAAACCTGTCCAACATGAGTAACCCTGCTGGTGTTTGAAATACCGGTGGCATAGCCTCCAGCCTCAAAGCAACACTCAAGCTACCACAGTACAACAAGCTGTCAGATGAGGGGTGACAGTTAATACTACTGGTATTCAAATTTACACACCAAGCACTAATGTCCACGATAAAGAAATTGATTATTTTTACTAACTTTGGCAGTCTGAAATTGATAAAACATGCAGTAAAGATGCATTGATAATAAAACATGATTGGAAAATGAAATAATGAAAAAAAGAAGAAAGGTTGGTAATTGGAAAATATGGGTTTGGCAATAGAGACAACTCCAGAGATCACATGATAAAATTTTGCAAGATGAACGAATTATTCATTGTAAATACATTTTATCAATAACAAAAATGACATCTATCCACATAGGAATCAAATCAAGTACATCTGTGGAATGATATGATGGGAAAGTTCAATATATTCAGTCAGAACAAGGCCAGTGATCAACTGTAGAACAGACCATCAATTGCTCATAGTCAAGTTACAGCTATAGCTGAAGAAAATCAAAACAAATCCATGAGAACCAACATATGACCTTGAGTATATTTCTCCTGAATTTTGAGACCATCTGAAGAATAGCTTTGATGTATTGAACACTAATGACTGAAGGCCAAAAGGATGACATCAAGGATATCAGACATGAAGAAAGCAAAAAGTAATTTAAAAGACAGGAAAGAAAGAAAAGATCAAAATGGATGTCAGAAAAGACTCTAAAACTTGCTCTTGACATAAAGCAAATGGAAGAAATGATATAAAAGAGCTGAACAGAAAATTTCAGAGGGTGGCTTGAGAAGACAAAATATTTCAATGAAGTGTGCAAAGACCTGGAGTTAGACAGCTAAAAGGAAGGACATGCTTAACATTTCTCAAGCTGAAAGAACTAAAGAAAAACTTCAAGGCTTGAGTTGTAATATTGAAGGTTTCTGTGGGTATCATATTGCATGATTCAGGAAACATCAAAAGAAGATGTAAGGAATTCACAAGAGTCATTGTACCCAAAAGAATCGGTTTATGTCCAATCATTTCAAGAGGGAGCATATGATCAAGAACTGATGGTACTGAAGAAAGAAGATCAAGCTCCACGTAAGGCACTGGCAAAAAATAAGTCTTCAGGAATTGATGGAATACCACTTGAGATATTTCACCAAATAGATGTAACACTGAAATTGCTCATTTGTCCAGGACAAGACAATTTGGAAGACAGTTGCTTGGCCAATTTACTGGAAAATATCCATATTTTTGCCCTTTCCAAAGAAAGATGATCCAAAAGAATGAAGACATTATCAAACAATATCGTTAATATCACACAAGTAAAGTTTTGCTGAAGGTAATTCCAAAAATGGTTACAGAAGTCCATCAGCAAGGAACTGCTAGAAATTGAAGTTGGGTCCTGAAGAAGACATGGGATTAGAGATATCATTGCTTATGTCAAATGGATCCTGGCTAAGAGCAGAAAATACCAGAAAGATGTTTGCTTTTGTTTTCTTGACTATGCAAAGGCATTTGTCTATGTGGATCAAAACATTATGGATAACATTGTGAAGAATGGGAATTTGAGAACACTTATATGCTCATGAGGAATCTGTACATAGACCAAGAGGAAGTTGTTCAAGTAGAAAAAGGGGATACTGCATGGTTTTATATCAGGAAAGGTGTAGATCAGGGTTGTATCCATTCACTATACTTATTCAATCTCTATGTTGAGTAAATGATCCAAGAAACTGTACTACATGAAGAGGAGTAGAGCATCAAGACTTGGAAAGAGTCATTAATGACCTGTAATATGCAGAAGACACAATCTTGCTTGCTGAAAGTGAAGATGACTTGAAGAACTTGCTCATGAAGATTATAGCTCAACAGAAAGAAAACAAAAATCCTCACAGCTGAACCAAATTAAAAAAATAATGTTAAACAGAGAAGAGAATGAGGGTTCTAAAGAATTTTGTTTTACTTGGGCCCATAATCAACACCCATGGAAACAAACAAACAAACAAAAACACAAACTCACTGCCGTCGAGTTGATTTGACTCATAGCGACCCCTCCTTGGGTTTCCAAGGCAGTATCACTATGGAGTAGATTGCCCAGTCTTCCTTCTGAGGAGTAGCTTCTGAGGAGATTTGAACTACCAGCCTTCTGGTTAGCAGTCAAATGCCTTAGTCACTACACCACCAGAGCTCCCACCCATGGAAACAGCAGTGAAGAAATTAAACAATGTATTGCATTGGTCAAATCTGCTGCAAAAGACCTCTTTAAAGTGTTAAAAACTGAAGATTTACTTGAAGAACCTGGACAATGAATAAGAACAATGAAGAAAAATTGATGCCTTTGAATTATGGTGTTGGTGAAGAATACTGAATATACCGTGAATTGTCAAAAGAATGAACAAATCTGTCTTGGAATAAGTATAGCCAGAATACTTCTTGGAAGCAGTGATGGTGACAATTTGACTCACATACTTTGTACACATTATCAGGGTGGACCAGTCTTTGGAAGAGGACATCACGCTCAGAAAAGTACAGGGTAAGCAAAAAAGAGGGAGACCCTCAATGAGATGGATTGACACAGTGACTGCAACAATGAGCTCAAAGATAGCAATGACTGTGAGGATGGCAGTGTTTGTTCTGTTGTACATAGGGCTGTTATGAGTTGAACTGACTTGATGCTATCTAACAACAACAACACCCATCTCTGTTAAGTCCCTGAGTGGTACAAATTGTTGATGTGCTCATCTGCTCTTCGGAATACTGGAGCTTTAAGTCAATCAAGAGGCACTTCAGAAAAAAGACCTGGCAGTCCAGTTTTGTAAAGTCAGCCATCGAAAACCTTGTGGATAATTTGGATGACATAGGAGAACATTATGCTGAGTGAAATAAGTCAATCACAGAAGGACAAATATTGTATTAATACACTATTATAAAACATCAAAGAAAGGTTTATATATTGAAGGAAATTTTCTTTGTTGGTTACCAGGGATGGAAGGGAAAATTTCTCTGGTAGCATAGTGCCTAAGGCACTTGACTGCTAACCAGAAGGCTCGTGGTTTAAAACCACCAGACACTCCTCGGAAGGAAGGTTGGTCAATCTACTTCCTTAGTGAAACTGCCTCGGAAACCCAAGGAGGGGTTGTTTTGAGTCAGGTCTGACTATGGCACATA
>NW_006922283.1:634652-635212 GCF_000298275.1 Orycteropus afer afer
AAATTCTGGCACCCATTGGATGGCCTTGTCAGAATCGAGTTAATGACAACTGGTAATTGAACTCTCCATTAACTAGCCATTTGATCAAGATAGGTACTTCAATGGGTATGGATGAAACAAGATACATGCAAGAGAACTAAGAATAGCACTTTTGTTCTTTATGATTTCTTTAATTTTGATTTTGAAATGATAGAAGTTACACCAAAACAGATGGATGCTTAAAGTAAGCAAGTTACTGATAGCAATGTAGTTTTCTTTTATAAATTTTAAGCCTCACTAAGCCAAAACCCAAAACAAAACCCACTGTCACAAAGTTGATTCTGATTCATAGCAACCCTCTAGGACAGAGTAGAACTTCTCCATAGGGTTTACAAGATTGTAAATCTTTACAGAAGTAGACCACCTCATTTTCTCTCATGGAGTGCCTGGTAGGTTAGAACCACCAACATTTTGGTTAGCAGTCCAATGCTTTAAGCACAGAGCCTAAAGAGCTCCTTGTTGTTGTTATGTGCCATTGAGTTGGACCTGACTCATAGCAATCCCTCCTTGAGTTTCCAAGA
>NW_006922283.1:635882-645377 GCF_000298275.1 Orycteropus afer afer
GGTGGCTGCGATGATGGGCTCAAGTATAGCAGGGATTGTGGGGCTGGCGCTGGACGGGCAGTGTTTCGTTCTGCTGTGCATGGGGTCGCTATGAGTCGGAAATGACTTGACGGCACTTAACAACAACAACAAGCCTTCTTTTAAGTGAGAGCATGTGTGTTTTGACGGTGGGTAAATGCTTCATGGAGAAAGTTGAAGGACTTCCATATATGGATACAGGGTATGAGTTGAGGAATTAGCACAAAGAGGGGAAACTGGTAGGAAAAAGAATGACAAGTGGTATAGGGAAGTTTTGGTGAAAAGGAAACAAAGTGGCTTAGGGCCTTCTCTTCAGTTCTGCCAGTGTCTGAACCAACAAGTCTTTGTACTAATGATTTGTTATGAGGCTGGGTGTTCTAGGAGAGCATCTGTAGGAAGAGACTGAGCTTCAGGTTTTGAAGTATTTGCTTCAGAGAGACAATAAATCAGCTTTGTTGGGTATTCAGTAGTAGTAGATCTGGAAAAGAAATTTCACAGATTGTTCATCAAATTGGACTTGTGGGAATAGGCTAACTTAGATATTATGTGTTCAAGTACTAGAGATACACTGATGTAATTTTTAAAGCTTATGTGAGGAATTTTTTTTTTTTTTCACTTTAATAAACCTCCTGGGTGGTTATGTTTATGTTAAATAAGAGTGAAAGAGTCAGGACAGAAAAAAACTTGAAAGCATTATGTGCTTTGTATTAGGTAGAATGGGGGTAGGGGCATGGCCATGTTAAGTGGGCCTGAGAATGGAAGTTACCAGTTTCAGAACATCACATTAGAATACTCCTACTCTGGTGGTGTAGGGCCTATGGCATTTGACTGCTAACCAGAAGGCTGATGGTTCAAACCCAACAGCCACTCCTCGGAAGGAAGACCTAGCAATCTAATTCCATAGAGACACCACCTCAGAGACCCGAGGAAGGGTTGCTATGAGTCAGATTTAACTCAACAGCAGTGAATTTGATTTCTTTGGTTTCTCACTCAGATGAAAGACTGATCCTGTAAATTCCTGCTTTCCAGACTAGCTTGTAAGGAGTTTTTCAGGATGCAGGTGGGAGATAAGATTGGGCTGCTTGGAAGTCCAATCTAGGAGGTGGAGGTGATGGTAAAATAGGCCCCTAGGGCAGGATTTTTCACACTGCAGGTTGTTACCAATATTTAAAATAAATAAATGAAACAAAAATATGCCAAAATATATATGAAGGGAATAGAAAATATCAGAATGATCTGATAGAGTGTAAAGATAAAAATGATTGCATAAAACATTTCTCAATTTTGAGTGTAGGGTCTTTGTACTTACTGTACGCCCCAGTCCAACAAGTTTGGAAGCCAATGATCTAGGAGGCTATAAGAAATAGAAGAAACAAATTAGAGAGGCATTTAAACTTTTTGCCTGGCTTGGAAAAGCAAGGACTACAGAATAGTATGTTCTTTATTCTGTAACAAAGCTTTAATTAAGCTTGTTTCAGTGTTATTCAAAAGTTTATTCTTGTCTAAGATGACTCAGGAAATATACTTTAAAGAACAGAGAGTTAAACAACAACAAACAAAAAAGTAAGCTGGAAAAACAAACATTACAATGACTGAATTCTATCTGAGGAAGAAAGCAGCCGTAATGAGACTTTGTGTGCTTAAGCGTATGTCTGTAAATGCATCTCTCTGTCTATCAATGCAGTATTACTCAGTTAAAAGAAGAATGAGATTGTTCTTTACAAATACCAATGTGATGTTGAGTGCAATGGTAAAGCAAGTATGTTATATATCCTTGCAATCTGGTCTCATGGCTATATGGGCTGCAAAAAATATTTTTCAGACCTGATGAGCTTCTTATACGATCTTAACCAATAGTCCAGTTATGTTTTCTTCAGGGAAGAAGATCTAGAATGAGGATGCTTGCTACCTTACAAAGACTATTACTTTCTCTAGGGAAAACACTCAAAATATAGATGTTTAAGATGATTGCTATCAATGATGTTAGGGCTTTTGTTATAAAACTCAAATAGATTGATCTGGTTTAATGAAAGGAATTAATTTCTAAGTGAAGATGGTAATATCTGGAAAGGAGTTTTGGCAATTAGCAAAGTGATGCTGATTGTTTTGGAGTCTTGTCTACTGAATGGATTTCATGAGCATGCTATCATGTCATCCCAAATGCTGTTTTTTTTTTTAATCCATTTGTTTCAGTGTGTGCACTGCCAGTTGGGTGGAATTCCTTTAACAAAGACCAAAATTGAATGGATTGGAGAGGACTCTTTATTTATCTATGATTTCAACTCCACCTGTTTACCATTTTCTTGTTAAAAGGAATTAGTGACTATTGGCTATGTGGCTATGAAGCAATTGAACAAATCTCCACTGTAACTATAATACAAATCCATCTTCAATCCCAGAGCAAATTGTTCTCATTTTGGGAGGGAAAAGGTATTTTTTCAACTAAAAACAAAAATTAACAAATATTTTGGAGAAGGTGAACTCTAGGGTCCCAACCAAATCCTGAACAAATTAGAGTGAAGCAGAAACAGCTGTTGGGTAAAATGCACATCCTAAGAGTATGTGGTGGGCTGTCAGACAGATTGCTTGGAATCGGCCCTTCCCAGTTTCACCATTTCTCAGCACCTTTGCAAAAGAGTGGGAAATGTGGAAAGAAGAACACACATTCATGAAAAACATTAGGAGCCTCAACTTCTTTACACTTTGAAATCTAAGGGTTTCCGAGGTAGTCTCTTTCTTGTTTTCTGCTGGGAAATAGCCCATGCAAATGCAGGAGACTTGCTTCTATGACAGGAAAACCATGAGCTGTGACTGATCCATGAAAACCCAGAAGTTCCTCAAGAGAATTTTCATCTCTTTGCATGTACTGTCCCCAAACAGGGTTTGATGTGGCTATCATGAGGCCTTCACCTGGGAAAGTTAAATTTTGTTCATTAAACTGTACATCACAATGAATGAAAAATCCTGTACATTTCACTCATTCACAATTTAAGTCAAAAGATATAAAATGAATAAAATATATTCTTGTCCACTTTTCTGATTCCAAATTTGCTTTTATTCCACTTAGAACTAGTTAGGTTTGAGTACAAGGAAGATGTCAAATGTTTCTGAAAACACTGCATTATTGTAGACATGCTACTAGAGTTGTGTTGGTGAAGAATGTTGAAAGTACTGTGGAAAAAGTGTCCTGGAAGAATTGCAGCTGGAATGCTCCTTAGAAGCAAGAATGGCCGGACTTAATCACACCTAGTTTTGTCATGTTGTCAGAAGGGACCATTCTCTGGAGAAGGATGTCATGCTTGGTAAAGTGGAGGGTCAGTGAGAGATGGGAAGGCCCTCAACAAGATGGATTGACACAGTGGCTGCAGTGATGGGCTCAGGCATAGTAGAGACATGAGGCTGGCACAGGACCAGGCAGTGGTTCGTTCTGTTGTACATAAGGTCTCTATGAGTTGGAGTCAACTCAACCCCACATAACAGCAACAATAACAACAACAACAAAAGCAAACCCACTGGTACCAAACCAAGCCTATTGCCATTAAATCCCATTCATAGTGACCCTATAGGACAAAGTAGAACTTGCCCACAGGATTTCCAAGACTGTAAATCTTTACAGGAGCAGACTGCCCTATCCTGCTCTCAGAGAGTGGCTGGTTGATGTGTTTGAACTGCCAACATTTTGATTATCAGGTGAGTGTTTAATCACCATGCTATCAGGTCTCCGTTAAGACATATGCCAAAGGGACAGGGAAGCTGCATCTTCTGGCCTCCTCTAACCCCACAAGAGGAAGACAGAATCACCATCAGTAGTCCAAGGCCTATCCCTGCTAGGCCAGACACCATCTCCCTCCAGCCCTTTCACCAACCCTGGCACCAACTTTTCCTCCCATAGCATCCACCACCTCTCTGCTGGGTTCAATAATTCACTACAGTGGCCACACAGAACTGTGGAGTTTATTAGGGAAACACCAGGCTGTAATTCAAGTTCAGGAACAATGCTCAGTTTCTCTCAGCCAGCAGTCTCTCTCAGTCTCTCTCCCAGCAGTGTGTGTCTCTTGGTGTCTCTTTCTCAGTAGCACATGTCTCTCAGGAGCACATTTCTCTCAGCAGCATGCCTTTCTCAGGCAGCAGTCAGAGAGAGATTTCTTCTGCTTCTAGGAGGGCTCCTTGTGAGCCTGGCAGAGTGGCCAACTAACTAATCCCCACATCAGAATTCTAAACATCTGAGAGAGAGCGAACTTCCCAGAACATTGCTTTGTGCCACTCTCAACAGAAATACCCCACGTGGATAACTTTAACAATCAGGAGCTCCTCTGTTGCTCATGGCAAATTCCACCATGGAATTTACAAAGACTTATGGCTAGAAAAGCCAGACCAAGTAATTTACTACACCGCAATATGCTAAGGAGTTGTAATATTATTTACTGGTTATTCCTCTCTTTCAATGTTATACTTAATTATTTCTCTTGGTAAACTTGTCAGAGTGTGTCCAGGGGCACAAATGAATAGCACTCTTCTTTGCTGCCCAAGTTCCAAATCAGTTCAGAAAAAGTCAAAATATTAAGGCCAAATATAACCTTTATTTTAGATAAAGCAGATATAGTTCAATGTGGCATATATATCACAGAGAATAAGTTTCTAGCCAGGTCTTGGAACTGGTTCATTCTAGTTCACCCTCCTGCTGAGAATTTGCATTTCCATCCCAGATATACTGAAACAGAATCTACATTTTAACAAGATCCCCAAGTGATGTATACATAAAAATGTATGAATCAGTTCAAAGCCCTGTTTTTAATATTGGACTAGATTTAGAAAGATTTATGACACCTACTAATTTTATGGCATCAGGCAGCACTGTAGGCCTTCCTTTTGGGGTAGGTGATTATCACTGTCTGCCCTGTGGCCAAAAGCAATGAAGAACATAAGCTCTCAGCAGAATGTAACCTCCTCCCAATATTACTATAGTATCATCTTTTCATATGTAAGTTTCTATTTGTAATATATACAAATCATTTAAAAAAATGGAGAGGATATACAAAGAAAAGATTAAATCATGTTGCCTGTTTTCTATTTCTCTCTCCATATACCACTCAAGAGGCTACCACTTTTTTTTTTTTTTTTAGTTTTATTGTGATTTGGGTGAAAGATGGCTTCATGGGACAGTTTTAGTTCAAGGTATAAAGATTATTTGTGGTCATTTGTTTTAGAGGGTTCTTCATTCTCAACGGGTACAGTAAGTCTTATGTACATATGAGTCTGAAGATCTACTCAACACTTTTCCTCCTTTTGATCAGGATTCATCTGTTGAGTCCTTGATCAAAGTAGTCAATAATGGACACCATCCATTTCCTCTCCTCTCATTGTAACGAAGGGAGCTCTGGTAGTGTAGTGCCTAAGACACTTGACTTCTAACCAGAAGGCTGGTGGTTCAAACCCACCAGCCACTCCTGGGAAGGAAGATGGGGCAATCTACTTCCGTAGTGATACTGCCTCAGAAACCCAAGGAGGGGTCACTATGAGTCAGGTCCGACTCGACGGCACATAACAACAATAACAACAACAACATTGTAATGAAAGAAGTAGTTTATGGAAGCAGTTGAAACTGAAGTCCATTTCCTTCTCCAATTCCTTTTTCTCATTCCTCCAAATTCCAGGAAAATAGAGGCCACTCATCTTGGGTGGCTACTGGCAAGTGGTTGAGACCTCAGGTACTACTCACCAAGTTAGGATGTAGAACAGAAACTCTAAAAGCAATATTAGATGAATTGCCTTGATAGATCTATCAAATCATGCCTCTAAATCTTCAAAACAAGGAAATAAAGTTCTTTAATTGTTAGCTGTACCTAAGTAGTATCAAAAGGCACAGCCTTTATTATTTATTTATTTATTTTTGGCAGCTCTTATAGTTGTAAAATTATATAAATCACTTTATTTGCCATTTCATTCTTTTTTTTTCCTAGTGTGAACACTATCTATTGATTCTATTGCATAAAAGATGAGGAATTTAACACACTCACATTAGCTCTCACCTCTTCTCATCCCTCCACCTAATCCTATAATTTTTATTGAATATTTTACTGTTTTTATTTCTTCTGTGAGAGGTAACTTTGTTAAAAGCAGACTCCTAGAACTCAAACTGCTCTCTTTTTCTTATTTACTCATTAATTGTGTAATCTTGAAAAATTTATTTCACTTATCTAAACATCAAATTCCTCATCCAAAACTGGGGTTAATAATAGTACCACATCTTAGATTGATGGGTGAACTCAATGGATTGATCTCTACGAAATACTTAGCCTATAGCCTAGCCTAACAGAAAACACCAAAAAAATGTTACGTATACATCTGGGATAATATGTTCTTATTGGGAAAACTCTTACTGCTGTAGAGTCGGATCCAACTCATAGTGACCCCTCCGTGGTTTTCCAAGGTGGTATCACTACGGATGTAGGTTGCTCAACCTTCCTTCCAAGTAGTGCCTGGTGGGTTTGAATCTCCAGCCTTCTGGTTAGCAGTCAAATGCCTTAGGCACTACGCCCCTAGAGCTCCCCTATGTTGGGACTTGATTCTAAAATCTGAAATATAACAAACAGAATCTGTAATTGTATGATTATTTAAATATTTTCATTATAGAATAAAGTAACATGATTGGACACATAGAAAAATAAATGCAATTGCTTGTCATTAAAACTTTGTTCTTTAAAGCAAGCTTGTCCAAGTCTTGATTTAGTTGATGCCCTTAATTTCTTCTACTTTCCCTTATTTCTTGTGGTCATACTCATTTTAAATATCTTTGAATAAGAAATAGTATAGTACTAGTATTAAATTTACAGGAGCCCTGGTGGAACTGTGATTAAAACACTCAGCTGCTGGCTAAAATGTCCTATAAGTTTGCTATGTGTTAGAATTGACTTTATGGCAGTAGGTTTGGTTTTGGTTCACTTTACAGGGCCCCAGGGAACTCTGGAAGCACTGTGACTAAGGCACTTGACTGATAACCAGAAGGCTGGCAGCTCAAACCCACCAGCCACTCCTCAGAAGGAAGGTTGGGCAATCTACTTCTGTAGTGATACTGCTTCAGAAACTCAAGGAGGGATTGCTATGAGTAAGGTCCAACTTGATGGCACATAACAACAACAACAACTTACAGGCCCCACTGTGTATGTGACATTATGCAAGTTGTATAAACTCTCTATGCCTTACTTGGAGCTCTGGTGGCATAGTGCCTAAGGCATTTGATGCTAACCAGAATGTTGGTGGTTCAAACCCACCAGCCACTCCTCAGAAAGAAGGTTGGGCAATTTACTTCCATAGTGATACTGCCTCAAAAACCCAAGGAGGGATTACTATGAGTCGTGTTTGACTCTACAGCAGTGCACAAAAACAACAACAACAACATGACTTATTTATCTCACCACCAGATAGGGATAACAAAAGTATTTCCCTTTTAGTGTTATTCTTAGTATTAAGTGAAATAATGCATGAATGTGGAACAGTGCCTGGTACACCATATTCTTCTTCTTTTTTTTTTTCTTCTTTTTCAATTTTGCTGGAGTATTTTATTAATTTATTTGTGCTTATAAAATGTTGAGGGACTGAATATTCTCTGTTTGTATTTACAACTAATTCTTTATTTTCTTGTCCCCCATTCATAAGTGAGAATTCATCTGCTTATACAATTGTAAATTCAAAGTTGGGATTTGAAGTTCTGTGTCCAATAAAGATGTATTAGCTTGTTGTGATCCAATACTCCCAACAAGTACACCTGGAGAATCTGGAAAAATAATCCATTGTAGGCACTGGAAAGCTACTAAGGTAGCCAGGATTGAGGGTTTTGGACTGAGAAAGAAAGCAAATGTACTGAGGTGAAACAATATTTCATGTAACTTTTCCAATAAAGTTATTTGTTGTTTCTTGGTGTAATCTCAAGAGACTAAAGTGTTAAGAAAGTGGGGCTAATTGAGCGGAACATTGGCAATCTCAAGGATTGAGGAGGTAAAAATTAGATTTTTAGGGCCTGCCAAGGCAATGAGGTCCTGGCAAAATCCCATACTTCCAGTTAGGACCTACTCTGAAGAAGTAAAAAACAGGAGTAAAGATAAACTGCAAATACATCCCTCGTAAGAGAAAGAAACTGAGTTTTGAAACAGTTCAAACTTAGACTGGATTATGGTGATCTTTACCTATTCTAACTGCCTGTCAGAAAGGAAAACTACATCCTAACTAGAAAAAGATTAATCAACCAAAGCTGAAATTATTCCTACAAATTTTCATTTATAGTATGTGAAGAAGTTAATTAAAAATTATCAACTTTGGAAACAGGACGAGATAAGCAAAATCAAGAAGAAACACATTAGAAAGACATTAGAATCCGATTCACAGTTGATCCATTTATTGGAGTTACATGACACTTTAAAATGACTGTAGTTGATATGTTAAACAGAAAAAAAAGTCCAGAACATGAATTTCTCTAAGGAATTGGGATATATAAGACAATTTAATGGAAATAGTAGGACTGAAAATTGCAGCAGAACTCAGGGTTAGTAGCATAGAAAACAGCTTATCAATTTTTTCCACTCATGCACACAGGAAAAATAAAGACATAGAGTACAAAAAAGTATGTAAAACATATAGGGGACGTGCTAAAGATCTAACATACATGTAATTGAAATCCTGGCAGAAGAGGGAAAAAGTTTAGAGGAAAAATAGTTTAAAGAGATACTAATCAAGAATTAGGAGCTCCAGTGGCATAGTGCCTAAGGCATTTGACCGCTAACAAGAAGGCTGTAGGTTCAAACCTACCAGCTACTCCTTGGAGGGTAGATTGGGCAATCTACTTCCATAGAGATACCAGCTAGGAAACCCAAGGAGGGGTCAGTATGAATCAAATCGATTTGACAGCAATAACTTTGGTTTTTGGTAATCAAGAATTACTCAAAACTGATAGAAGGCAAAAAGTTCAAGAAAACATGCAAATACGAAACAGGATTTAAAAAAAAAAAAAGTAACTAGGTACATCAGACTAAAACTTCTGAAAACTAAAGACATAACAAAAATCTTAAAAATATCTAGAAAAAAAAGACATTTTTACCTTCAAATAAGCAACAGTCAGACTAACAGCTGTCTTCTCATCATGAATAAGGAAAACCCAAAGATAATGGTTGATATCAATAACTTGCTAAAAGAAAATAACTGAAAATCTAGAATTCTACATCCAGTTAAATGTATTTCAAAACTGAAGGCAAAATATAGTCATTCCACTGTAAAATGGTACGACCATTTTGGAGAGCAGTATGGCGATTCTTTCATAAGTTGGAATTACAAATACCATTTGACCCAGCCATCCCATTACTAGGAGCTCTGGTAGCATAGTGCCTAGGGCACTTAACTGCTGACCAGAAGGCTGGTGGTTCAAACCTACCAGTCACTCCTCGGAAGGAAGGTTGGGCATTCCTACTTCCGTAGTGATACTGCCTC
>NW_006922283.1:653026-654628 GCF_000298275.1 Orycteropus afer afer
TCAGTAAGATCTTACTTGTGTGCGATATTAATAATATTGTTCTATAATTTCCACAATCTGTGGGATCACCTTTCTTTGGAATGGATACAAATATGGATCTCTTCCAGTCAGTTGGCCAGGTAGCTGTCTTCCACATCTCTTGGCATAACCAATTGAGTGCCTCCAATGGGCCATCTATTTGTTGAAATATTTCAATGGGTATTCCATCAATTCCTGGAGCCTTGTTCTTTACCAATTCCTTCATTGCAGCTTTGACTTCCTCCTTCAGTACCATTGGTTCTAGATCATATGCCACCTACTGAAATGGATGGAGATCGACCAGTTCTTTTTGATACAGTGATTCTGTGTATTCCTTCCATCTTCTTTTGATGTTCCCTGCATCATTCATTGTTTTGCCCTTAGAATCTTTCAATATTGCAACTCGAGGCTTAAATTTTTTCCTCAATTCTTTCAGCTTGAGAAATGTTGAGTGTGTTCTTCTTTTTTGGTTTTCTAACTCCAGGTCTTTTCACATTTCATTATAGTAATTGGCTTTGTCTTCTTGAGCCGCTCTTTGAAATCTTCGGTTCAGTTATTTTATCTTGTCATTTCTTCCATTTGCTTTAGCTACTCTCCGTTCAATGGCACATTTCAGAGTCTCTTCTGTCATCCATTTTGGTCTTCTCTTCTTTTGTTGTGTTTTTAGTGACCTCTTGCCTTCTTCATGTATGATTCTCTTGATGTCATCCCATAATTCTTTGGGTTTCTGGTCACTGGTATTCAATGCATCAAATCTATCCTTTAGATGTTCTCTAAACTCAGAAGGAATATGTTGTAGATCATATTTTGACTATCATGGACCTGTTTTAATGGTCTCTAATTTCAAGTTGAATTTGCATATGTGCAGTTGATGATCTGTTCCACAATCAGCTCCTGGCCTCATTTTGCCTGAAGATATTGAGCTTTTCCACTGCCTCTTGCCACAGATTTAGTCAATATGATTCCTTTGTGTTCCATCTGGTGAAGTCCATGTGTACAGCTGCCTTTTGTGTTGTTGAAAAAATGTGTTTGCAATGACCAAGTCATTGGTCTTGCAAAATTCTACCATGTGAGTTCCAGCATTATTTCTGTCACCAAGGCCAAATTTTCCAACTACTGGTGATTCTTCTTTGTTTCCAACTTTTGCATTCCAGTTGCCAGTGATAATTAACACATCCTGATTGCATGTTCAGTCAATTTCAGACTGCAGAAGATAAAAGTCTTCAATTTGCTCATCTTTGGCTTTGGTGATTGGTGTATAAATTTGAATAATAGTTATATTAACGGGTCTTCCTTGTATGGGTATGGATATTATCCTATCACTGACAGCATTGTCCTTCAGGGCAGACCTTGAAACATGCTTTGTGATGATGAATGCCACGCCATTCCTCTTTAAACTGTTGTTCCCGGCATAGTTGAGCATGTGGTTGTCTGATTCAAAATGGCCAAAACCAGTCCATTTCAGCTCACTAATGCCTAGGATATCAATTTTTATGTGTTCCATTTCATTTTTTGACAACTTCCAATTATCCTAGATTCATACTTCCTACATTCCATGTTTTGATTATTAATGAATGTTTGTCA
>NW_006922283.1:655118-675527 GCF_000298275.1 Orycteropus afer afer
ATAAGACATTTGGCTGCTAGCCAGAAGGTCAGCAGTTCAAACCTACCAGCCACTCCATTGAAACAAGATGGGCTAATCTCCTTCCATAAAGATTTATAGCCTCAAAAACCCAATGGAGGTGAGGTAAAAAGGTAAAAAAGAAACATAAAACTGGTGGAGTAAAATGATCCTTAGAACTGCAGATGGTGAGACAGTGGATTACTTATTTTGAACAGATCATAAGGAATGATGATCAAACAGAAAGACCAGTGGTAGAAAAGGACATCTCAGTTGACGGTCTTCAAAAATGAGGTAATCCCTCAATGAGATGGATTGACACAATAGCTATGACACTAGACTCAGACATACCAACAATCATGAAGATAGGACAGGACAAGCCAACTCTTTTTCTGTTGTACATAAGGTCGCTATGAAGCAGAACCGTCAACAACTAGTAGCAATAAACAAAACAAAACCCATTGCCATCGAGTCAATTCCACTCATAGCGACCATTTTAGGACAGAGTAGATTTGTCCCATAGGGTTCTCAAGGCTGAAAATCTTTATGGAAATATATTGATTATTTTGTCTTTCTCCTACAAGCAGCTAGTGGGTTCAAACTGCTGACATTTTGGTTAGGAGCTGATGCTTTAGTTACTGCCCTGCCAGAGCTTCTCATACAACTCAAATTGGCCAAATATTAATGTAAATCCAAATATAAGAGGAATATATCAACTTGGTTTCCTTGGTGATTGTAATAAAGTTTCCCACTCAAGTCACAATGGGCACACAACATGAATAAGAAATTATCCTTTATTAAAAAAAAAAAAAATATTGTGATTTGGGTGAAAGTTTACAGAGTAAATTAGTTTTCCATTCAAAAGTTCATGCATATTTTGTTTCATGACACTGATTGCAATCTTCATAATACAGCAGGACTCATCCCACTTCCTCTTTGTACTTTCCATTTCCATTCCTCTTTCTTTTCTATCCTTTCTTGTCTTCTGTACTTGGTCTCTGGGTAAACATTCCTTTTGATTTTTTATAGTTGATTATTCTAAGAAGTATGTACCTTTCTGATGTTATTGTTCACCTTTTAGGCCTAAGAGCTGTTTGGATAACAGTTGAGCCTCAGGTATGTGTTCACTTCCAGACTGGAAGGGTGACTAAGGACCATAGTTTTGGGGTTCTACTAGCCTCCAGTAAGCCTGGTCCTTTTTTTTTTTTTTTAATGATTTTGAGTTTTGTTCCACATTTTCTCCCACTTTATCCAGGATCTCCTATGGTGATCTCTTTCAGAGCGGTAAGCTGTGGTAGCCAGGCACAATCCAGTTCTTCTCATCTCAGAGTTGTTGTGGAGGCTGAGGTTCATATGGTCCATTAGTCCTTAGGACTAATTGTTTCCTTGCATCTTTGATTTCCTTCACTCTTCTTTGCTCCAAAAAAGAAGAGACCAATAGTTGCACCTTAGATGGCCATTTACAAGTTTTTACAACCTCAGTCACTACTCACCAAAGTAGGATGTAGAACTGTGTCTTTTTGAACCATGTTATGTCAACTGACCTTAGATGATGAGACTATGGAGCCCCCATACCCAGCAACCCATTCTCTCGAGGTGTTTGGTTTGTTTATGCCTAAGATATTTCATAATTTTGCCCCCTGTATGCTCTACTACTTTCATGGATATATTTGCAGCATATGCAAATACATATGTAGAAATATCCTCTGTCAAACCATATATATGTGTGGCTGTAGAACCATTCACCTTCCGACACCTGCTCAGGTTACTTGTCTGTCTCTGTGTCCACTCACAGATTGTTATTACTGTTATTGCAGGATTGTGTATATAATAACATTTGCCTTTAACTTTTGTGCTCCTCCCAGTGTCTTCCTTTTCCTTGATCATTTTTTTTGCTGATGTTCCCCTTATTGTATATTGCCTTTCATGTCACCCAAGTTAATGTGTTTCTTTTATTTGTTTGCTTGTTTTTTAAACACATGATAACAAAGTCTGCATACTTAGAATAACTTCTCAAATTTTAATGTGCATTAAAATCTGAGAGTCTTTTTAAAATGTGGATTCTGATTCAGTTGGTCTATGTGAGACCTGAGATTCTGCATTTCTAACAGGCTCCTGCTTCCGCTGCTGACACCTGTACCACACTCTGAGTAGCAAGACCTTGGAGTACCTAACTTGGCATATTCCATCTTCCAACTTGTATCTTACTGTTTTTCCATATTTTAGCTGTTATTATCCCTGAAAAAAATAAGCATTATGGTTTTAATATAGTAAATCTTTATTCAGATTTACCCACTTACCAACTTCTTTACTTCCCAATCCTTGTATCACATTTTGCTTCTTTTAGTGGTGATGTGTCAGCAATACGCTCTCTATTTTTCATTGTGTAGAAAAAATGTATTTGTTTTACACTTTTGCTTGAAAAATTATTTTTATTGGGCACAGCATTTCAGGGCATTCCATTATTTTCTGGCCTTCTTGTTTTCTAATGTAAAATCAGTCTTCAGTCTAAGTACTATGTGAGTGATAGATCTCTTCTCTCTACTTGTTCTGTGGATTATTTTTCTTTGATGTTCATGGTTCACTATCGTAAGTCCTTACGTGAAGCTGTTCTTAATTTGATCTTTGGAATACACTGAGCTTGTTGTATTTTAGAATTGGTGTCCTTCAAATGGGTCTGGAAAACTCTTAAATGCAATATCATTTAATATTGGCTCATTCTCATTCCATTATCCCCTATTATAATTTTAATTAGACATATTTGTCTCTCATTGCTCTATGCTCTAGCTCTTAACTTCTGTTTCACAGGTTCTCTTTGTCTTTCTGGGTTACAGTTTGATGTTATCTTTTTATCTTCTAACTTACTAATTCTTGTCAAATTTAATCATCTATTTAACTAATTTATTATATATTTAATTTTAATTATTATAGTTTTTCATTTCTTATATTTTATTTCCTTCTTTTAAAATATTCTTACACTTTAAAAGTCATTTTTTATTTTTCGCATTTTCAAGGTTCTTTGTTTCTCTAAACAAATTAAGTATAATTTTATATTTTTCGGTAATTCAAATATTTGATATATTTAAGAACCTGATCCACTTGTCTTTCATTCAAGGTGCCTTATTTTTTTGTGTTTTCCTTTTTTCCCAATGAGTTGTTCATTTTCCTTGGGACTTTATCTCTGGGAATTCCTTCAGCCTGGGCTGAATTAGTATTCTTCCAGAAATGGTATGTTTGCTTCTGCCAGTTTCCTGGGGGCACTACTGACCTAAACCCATTTTAAATTAAATTGTCTATTTCAGATTTTTCAGACCTCACAGGTGGCATAAATTTGGATGGCAAATCTGTGAATGTTTTGTTGTGGTCATGAAATCTCAGGGGAGATATTTTTTCCTTCCACAAGTGCCAACTCACAGACTGGATACTTTCTTTGCTCTTCTGTGTTTGGCAGTGAGGTTATTTCTCATTCAAAATCTTTAAAGTGTGTAGTCCATTGGGATTTGACCTGTGTGCATGGGTTTCCTGTTAGATAACCCACCTTGTGAAGGTCCTAACCATTTTATCCTAACCCCTGAGCCGGTGTAGTTTTTTTTATGATGCACACTCTCTAGGGTAGAAGATATTCTTTATGTTCTGGAAATTGAACATGTTTCTCTTGATTTTTCTTTTTCTCCAGGTGCCTTGTGCAAGACTAAGGCTGCAGGTGAAAAGCGTCAGTTTTTGAGAGCACTTAGACACTTTCTACCCTTTTCCATTCACTCCATACTGCTTTATGCTTCTGGTCTAAGATCATTGTGGAAACTCTATAAGGTGGGAACATTCATTTAAGGCTGTTCTCCTCAACCAGATTGCAACTCCCACTTAAATAGAGGTAATATCTTAAATGTTTTTCCCATAACCTCTCTGTAAATTTGATATTTTCTTCTTTGTACATATAAGCTTATTGTTAAATGTTCAGGACTTCCATTGCTAACATTATTACTGATCTGTCTGTTAAAATATAGATGTAAATAAACAGAATTCTTTAATTTAGCCAATAATTGGTACATGTTCACTTGATTAGTTCTATATTTGTTGTTGTTGTTGTTATGTGCCGTCGAGTCGGCCCCGACTCATAGCGACCCCTCCTTCGGTTTCCGAGGCAGTATCACTACGGAAGTAGGATTGCCCAACCTTCCTTCCGAGGAGTGGCTGGTGGGTTTGAACCGCCAGCCGTCTGGTTAGCAGGCAGTTCTATATTTAGTGCCTCTAAATTAATTTTTGAGAGACCAAACTTATATTCAAGATTATCTTATAGACTATGTATTTCACAGTGTTGTACTCCCCAGAATCAAAGCTAACTCTGATTTTCCATTTTCAGCCATTTACCCCAAAGAGTAGGTGGAATCAAAACTACATAACCAAGGGGAAGAGAACAAGGATGCCTGTTTTGAGAGTGTTCCCAGAGCTGTCTCTGTAGTTGAGAGTCATAGATTTCATTATTACCCAAATTATACTGGAAAAATGACGGAAGTCCAGGGAAGAGGCTTTGTCCAATTCTAGGTGGTTGTTCATTATTCTAAGATTAGATCTATCATGTCCTCCTTAAGTCATGCATTTTGGACCTAGGCAGCCCTCCAGCCTCCCCCCACTAGATAAGTCCTTCTGGCTCAGGTCTTCCATTATTATTCACCAGCAGACTCTCAATGGGGCTCCCCCTGCCCCCGCTAACTCTTATCCAGCTAGTTGTCAGGCCCCAAGAGATAGTTTGAACCTGGTGTGGATCCACCATAATGCCTGAACTTCTCTCTCTTCCTCAATCCTGACATTTACAACTGCCAAGTTTCTCAGGGTGAGTCCCAAAACAAAATTTTAGGTTAAAGAAATGATATTTTGGACTCATTGCAGTTATATTGATGGTGTTACTAAAAATTCATGTTATTTCAGAAATAGCAGAAGAAACGGCCATTGAAGAAACACTTCTAGAGTTTCTTTTTATTTGCTGCTTTCTCCAAATTCTCTTATTTATTCATGGTGACTCTACTTATCTATCCAGTATCTTCAAGTATAATGCTGTTCTCTTCTCTCTAGCCTTCCTGGAGACTTGTTTTTTGTTTTTTTTTTCTTTCAACTCTATTTTTTGGCAAATATTAAGAAGTTCTTTTTTTAGCTAGTCCAAAACACTGTACTGCATTATTTTTCATTACATGCTAAAGCAAGGAGAAAAGTGGTTGCTCTTGATAGAGAAATGTTCTAATGACTCTATGGAAGATATTACCTCAGTGCAGAAAGAAATTCCTCAGCAATTCATTCTAAAGGGCTCTTGCCTTTTTGCACCCTCCTCCATTTTTATAACTCAATATGATTACATGGCATTAGTCTGTGTTTGGGTGCCCATGATCTATGTTTAATTCCCTGATCTGCCATTAAACCAATCGTGTGGACTTTGTCAGATTTATTTATTACTTATTATGTATTTTTCCCTTAATTTTCTTATCTGTGAAGTATGTGAGTTAGTACGAGTACCTACCTTGTGTGGCAGTTGTAAGCATGAGAAATTACAATTATTACACATGAGAACCAAACCAAACCAGTGAGTCAATTCCAACTCATGGTGACCCTATGTGTGTCAGAGTAGAACTCTTTGCCACAGGGCTTTCAATGGTTGGTTTTTGGGAAGTAGATCACCAGGTATTTCTTCCAAAATAATTATTATGTGGATTCAAACCACCAGCTTTTCAGTTAGTAACCAAATGCTTGTCATTTGTGTCATCCAGAGACTTCTGTATATGGGAAGAACTTAATAAATATTAACTAGTCTTGTTATTCTTTTATTCATTAAACTAACATTAATTATGTAATTGTAATTGTAGCAAGAATGATAACTGATGATTATAGTAACTAGCAGATCTCCTAAGACTTTAGCAAATATACTCATTTCTCTGAAGGCAGGGTGGTTTTCTATTAATGTAATCAAATTCCTTGAGGTTCAGATCTAAGTGACCATGAAGCTTCTCTTGTTTTAAATGCCATGACCCCCAGCCCTTAGACCCAGTAAGGAATTTCAGTGTAGTTACTTCCCCTCATGTATCGCTTCTGACGCTGTTAGGCCAGTGTGTCTGGGAAAGCTTCATGCTGGAGGAATCAAGGAGTATTAAAGTGCAGATGTAGGATCTGTCAAGAATATGAGCTGTGGTGCAACAAAAACCACCTGCGTGGCTTGTGATGTTTTTGAAACAGAGTTCCAGAAAGCAGAGGGCCAGGGCCAAGAAAGGAAAATGGAGCTGTGGATTCATGTGCACTCAGAACACAACCCACAAGCAGGAGGAGGGGGAAAACGGCTGCTGTGCTGCCACCGCCGTCACCACCACTGCTGCTTTTGGTGCCATGTTTCTATGACTAATGGGTCATGTCAGACTGAGGTTGAACTTACTCCTGTGCATGCATAGCAGGGAATAAAGTCAGTGTCTTCCTTAAAGCTTCCAAAAAAAAAAAAAAAAAAAAAAAAAATCACTGCTATCAAGTCGATTTTGAATCATATTGACCCACATTGGGTTTCCAAGGCTGTAAATCTTTATGGAAGCAGACTTCCTCATCTTTCTTCTGTGGAGTGGCTGGTGGGTTCAAACCACTGACTTTTGGTTAGGAGCCAAATGCCTTAACCACTATACCACCAAGGCTCCTTTCTTAAAACTATGCCACCAGAACTCCTTTAAAGCTTAGAGGAAAGGTTATTCTAAGGAGTGACTTCCTCATGTCCAGGACCTTTACATCAGAACATAATAGAAAGTTTCCAAATCATAAAACAAAGTTATCACATGAGTTGTTAGGACCTAGGCTGGTGCCCTTCAGGGCTTGGGAACAGGAATTCTGGTGGGAAAGCTGTTGGCCTCCCAATTACAATGCTAACATCAGTCATCTCCCACTACTCTTCTGAACTTGCCAAAAACATAGCAAGGATGCTGCCATAAGGTTGGGAGCAGAGCCACTGAAAACATTTAGCTATGTGCCTACCAGTGGCTCTGTTTTCCTAGGCTAGGAGACCACAGCTGACTGATTGGCTGGGCTGTCATATTTCCCTGGCTGAGACAGAGAGCTTTTGCCAAACCTGGCCTCATTGCTCTACTGCTTGTTTTTCAGAGAAATGAGCTAAAACTGGATTTTCTGTTCCTAATTTATGCTCTGAGAGCATTGACTACTACTTAATTGGGAGCTCCAGAATGGTGAAAAAATTAGCTACTGAGGTACGCAACCCTGGCAGAATCCTAAAGTTAGCAACTACAGTTCAAAAAGTTTCAAAAAAGTCATTTGCTGAATGAAGGATGAGCTTAACAAAATCGTTTCCTACCAGGTAAAACAGGAACAAGCCCAGCAATGTCAGGAGCATGGAGATATTGTGGACATTAACCAGGCTGAGGGGAAGCAATTCCCAGAGCAGCTTTCCCACCTACAGTGCTATCAACATCCATTCAGGCAACACTCCCACACTTCCTTCACAACCCTCTCTTTTACTCCTCAAGGCTCCCCACAGCCCTCAGTGCTCTGTCCACAGCTTGAGCAATCTCACCTGATGTCTTACATTGGTAAATGAAAGCCCTCAGGGGTTGAAGAGAAAGGGCAGGATCAGTAGTGTAGACAAAACCTATAGGAGAAGAGAGAACTACAGAAGCTATGATGGGAGTAACTTAAACTTGAGAACATTTAGCCTAGAAATAAGTACGTTGATAGATAGATATATTCAAAAGTTTTATCCCCTCTAGGAAGAACAATTAGTAAATCCACAAATCCTGATAGATGTGTGATGAAAATTCTTTTTTGACTTAAGTAAAATCTTTGCTTTTATTAGGAGAGAGAGAACTAAATCTGTTTATTTACTTTTGTTGTTGTTGCTGGAATAAGCTAATTTTAAGTGATACTGATAATTATAAAATCTCATTTTTATGTCATAAAAGTTCTGTGAATAAGTAGATAAGATGACATTGCAGGGATGAATTGGAATCTTCAATACCATACATGTAGGATCACCAGATTTTGTTTCTAACTCACATGTTCTGATGTCAAATCTAGGGCTTTTTTCATTTAAGGTCAATTTTATTTTTATTTACCTAGGTGAGTAAAATCATAGCCTTATTGGAATAAAATGTAATAACAGATTTGTTTTAGGGCCAAGATGATTATTTTTGTGTTTTTATCATATGTTTTTTTTGTTATTAGTGTGTTGCTGTTGTTTACAGATGCATTTAATGTGGCTTGACTTTCAGTCAATATATATAAAGAGGAGAACTCTGTCATCACTCCTGAGTAAAAAGTCCCTGAATATATTTGTAAATATTTACTCTGCTTGAAAAAAAAATGAAAACACAAAGAATATCTGATTTCCAAGCAAAGTTTCTTTCAGGTATGCTTCCATTATTTCAGGAGAAGGTAATTAAAAAGCTAAAGTAAGGATGATCTCAAATCACTGCTATTTTCTATCATTGGGAGCAGTGTGCTGTGTTGTTATAACTATTAGCTTAAGAGTGAGGCCCTTCACAGTCAGCTACCCAGAGGGAACGAGTCCAAGTAGTTGGACTTGTGGGCTCAGGACAAGAGTTGCAGGGGACATTAGCTCAATTGGCACAACGTACTACCCAAAAGCATTGTTCCACATCCTACTTTGGCGAGTAGCGACTGGGATCTTAAAAGCTTGCAACCGGCCATCTAGATGCAACGATGGGTCTCTCCTCATCCAGAACAAAGAAAAATTAAGAAAACCAAAGACACATGGAAACAATTAGTCCAAGGGACTGGTACACCATGCAATCTTCAGTCTATATGACTATAAGACCAAGAGAAGTAGATAGTGCGTGGCTACCATTGTCAACCACTCAGAAGGGGGTTTATGTAGGAGATCTTGGATAGAATGGGAGAGTGGTATGGAAAAAAAACTCAAAATCATAAAAGAAAAAAAAAAAAAAGGAGGGGGCAGGTTTGCTGGTCTGATGGAGCTTGGGGAAGCCCTGAGACTATAGTCCCTCACTACCCTTCAGGTCTGGAATTGAGCCCACTCCTGTGGCTTCCAATCAGACAAGGGACAGATATATGAGCTGAACATTTGCATTAGATAGAAACATTCCTTGGAGAGATCAATCATGGGAGAATAGAAGGTCTGTGTATGCAGAAGGGAACAACTTGATGTGCAAGAGTACATGGGAGGGAAGGACACAAGGAAGAGGTGGCTGTGGGGAGGAAGAGGGAGGGGTGCTGTTGCATTGTGGGAGATTAAAGTCAATGTCATGAGACAAAGTATATGTGAGCTCCTGTATGGAAAGCAAAATTGCTCTGTAAACTTTCACCCAAATCACAATAAAAATAATAATAATAAAAATTAAATACTTTAAAAGGAAAAAAAGAACAAAAAAAGAGCGAGGACCTTGTTTAGCACTAACTAGCTGTGGTAGTTAAGATTGTGTGGCAACTTGTCTGGGCCTGGTTTTGAGTGGCTGGACAGCTGGATATAGTATTCATGATGAGACTGGTAATCAACTCTATGGTGGAATCTACTGTGAGCAACTGAGTAGCTGCCTTAGGGATATAGTCTGCTCCCATTATATAAAGAGAAGCTTTAGGAATGGCCTGTAGCTTTTAGCACACTTGAATCCTGCTTGTAGCTGAGTTGTTATTCAGCAACCTGCCATGTTCTCTGCCAATTTTGGGACTCTTAATGGACTTGACTCAATGACCTGCTGTGTGGTTTGGTAATATCGGGCCTATGACATTTTTATTTGTCAACCTTTGGCTTGTCAGCCTCAGCAACTGGCAGCTTCCTGGGTGAAGAAAGCGTCCAACTTCAGTGAGCTGGGAGCAAGAGGCAGAACAGAAGCCCAAGGTTGAGGGGCTTTTACCCAGCTCCTAGAGCCTCTCAAACTAAGAGAATAAACTTCTGTTTGTCAAAGCCATCCCATTTGTGATATTTTCTGTTCAGGTGGCACTAGAAGTAACCAAAACACTACTTATATGGCCAAAACAAATTGGACAAAAATTTGTCTTTATTCAACTTCAGTTTTTTCATCTTTAAATGAGATAAATGAATTAAACAGTCTTAAAGGAATCATTGTGAACCCCACTGTGTCTCCTCAACTAATAAAGTACTTAAAATGTTGGATTTTAACTACAGTTCAATGGATGTTTATTGAGAACAATCTCGGCATATTTCAGGCAGTGTGTTGAACTCTGGAGTTGCAGAGATAGTTACTTATCACTTTTTCTGTTTCATTTCCATTTGATTGGATTCTAGTATCTGTGTTTCTATATTATCTACTTCTTTTAATAATATTAGCATACATTATACTACAGTAACAAACAACCCCCAAGTCTGAACAGCTTATCTCAAGGAAGTTTGTTTTGCCCTTACACAAAATTCACAACAGGTACAGATGACTCTAGGATAGTTGCCATCTATATGGTACCTTAATGATTCATACTATTCTAGCTGTTATCATCTCATATATATATGAAACTTCCATGTTTTCAGAAGCAGGGAAAACAGGTAGATAAGGATTTCACACCTTCTCTTCTAAGCTTTGTTCTAGAAGCAGCACAAGTCAACTCTTACAGTTCCTTGGCTACTGTCACATGGCACCACTTAACTGAAATGTGTCAAAAACTATATTTTTCTTGTATACAGAAATAAGAAGACAAATTTTTTGAGTAGGCATTAATCATGTCCCCTACAAAATGTCTATATTTGAAAGCCAGAACAGGAAGCTGTAGGTAATCATAAACAATAGCATAAGGTAAGAACCAAGTGAAGGGTAGTTAGAGCTGGAAAAAATCATAGATGAATTGTGGGCTGAGGCATTGAGGAAAGCAAGGGTAAGCTGGGGTTTGCAATAAAAGAAGGAGTGGGAAAGGGGAGGGAGCTCCAGGTAGGAGGGAAGTACAGAAGTGGGTCTCTGAGAAAGAAACAAAATACTCAGAACCACTCCAGGTGAATGACTCAGCATGGACTGCATTTAATAGTGCTGAATTGTTATTGTTACATGTGATCAAGTTTATTTTTGGCTCCTAAGGAATCTATGGGACAGTGCAGAACTCCCTCACTGGGTTTTCTAGTTTGTAACCTTTGTGGGAAAAGAGGTCTGGTAGTATAATGGTTCAGCTCTTGGCTGCTAATCAAAAAGTGGACAGTTTGAACCCATCAGCCACTGAAAACATTTAGCTACTGTCCTGTGCATGGGTGTCATAAACAGTGTGAAAAAGATGTCAGTCAGCTTCTATGATGATTGCAGCCTTACAGACTTTAAGGGACTCTTCTGCTCTGTCCTACGGTTCACTATGCATTGGAAGTGATTTGACAGCAATCAGCTAATCTTCACAGAGGCAGATGGCCAGGTCTTTCTCCATCGAGCTGATGCTTGGGATTCAAGTACTGAGACAAGCATTAACTATAGTGCCACCAGTGTTCCTTAGTGCTAAATTACATATGTGAAATAAATTGAGAAGTGAAAATTAACCACGGGATGCATTTATGTAAGATTTACATGATTTCACCAGGAAAACCTTGATGTAGTATCCCTAGGGCATTGATTCCTTTTTGAAATGTGTTCTCCATAAGCTGTGAAGATTCTAATGTGCAACTATGCCCTATTTTGCCAACTCTTAGAAAATATCAACTTCCTTTTTTAAACAAAAATAAATGAAATTGGTGAACTGGAGTATAATTTACATACAGTAAACTGCATTCTTTTTTTCTGAGTACAGTCCTATAATTTTTTTCAATCTATGATTTTTAGTGAATGCATACATTTGTGTCACCAACACCACAATCAAGATAGTGAATATTTACATCACCTGAAAAAGTTTCCTCATACTCCTTTGTAGTCAATTTATTATTCCCACACACAACTCCTGGCTACCATTGTTCTCTTTTATATACTTATACTTTCATCTCTCCAGGATATTATATAAATGTAATACAGTATGTAGCTTTTTGAGTGTGAGTTCTTTCATGTAGAAATATGCATTTGTGATTTTCCATGGTGTTACATGCATCAGTAGTTTTCATTTTATTACTGAATAATACTCCATTGCATAGGTGTTCCACACTTTGTTTATCCATTTACCAGTTGAAGAGTATTTGAATTTTTTCTAGTTTTTAACAATTATGATTAAATCTGCAATAAACTTTTCATACAAATGTGTACATGAACATACATTGTCTTTTGGGTAAATATCTAAGAGTGGGTGTTATGTTTAACTCTATAAGCAATTGCTAGACCAATTTCCAGATGGGTTCAGCTTCCCTTGGAATTCTAGTTCCCGCTTTCTTTCCTGATGCACTAGGGAAGCTTTTAAAGGTAATAATGATATTCAATACTCAGATATTCACAAACTTCACAATTTACCAAGCACTTTCTATCCATTGTTTCAGGTGATCTTTGTAACTTCTAAGATGAGAATGATGCCAAATTTATAGTGAAAAGATCTAGTCTATGCTATACCAAACTTCCATTAAGTCTTTACCTTTTCAGAGTTCCAATTCCTTTATTTGTCTAATGGGAATGATACTCTACAGGGCATATATGGGGATCACTGCAATTATGAACATGGATGTTAATGTCAGTTTTGTGTTCAAAACCTAAATCTGCCCCTTACTCTTTATGTGATACCAAACAAGTTACTTAATCTATCTGCATTTCAGTAAAAAATTGAAATAATGATATCTACTTCATATAGCTATTAAGTGATTAAGTGAGGCAATACCTGTAAGTAAGTTCTCCATAAATAACAATTATTAGGTTAAGCACTACTCTACTAACCAGCATGTTGACAGTTTGAACCAACTCAGAGTTTCCTCAGAAGAAAGACCTAGAGATCTGCTTCTGAAAGGTCAGAGCCATGAAAACCATGGAGCAATTCTACTCTGAAACACATGGGATCTCTATGAGTCAGAATCAACTCAACAGAACTGGTGGTGGTATCACTGAAATTATCATTGCTACAAATATAACACATTTGAAAATGTTTTTCAAATTGTAAAGTACTATATGAAAGTGAGCCATTGAGTAATTAATAAAATTAGGATTCAAAATAGATAATATTAGTAATATTCTCAACCATAACACTCTACACTAAATTTTTCAAATTTATGCACCAACCACTAAAGCCAAAGACAAAGAAATTAAATATATTTTTTAACTCCTGCAGTCTAAAATTGACCAAACATGCAATCAAGTTGTATTATTTATTAATAGTGACTGGAATGTGACAGTTGGAAACAAAGAAAAATCATTGGCAGTTGGAAAATATGGCCTTGGTGATAGAAATGATGTCCAAGATTGCATGATAGAATTTTGTAAGACTGGTGACTTATTCATTGAAAATACCTTTTTTTCAGCAAGATAAATGGCAGCTATACATGTGGACCTTGCCAAAAAGAATAAAGAGAAATCAGATCAATTACATCTGTGGAAATAGACAATGGAAAAGTTCAATATCATTTGAAAACAAGGCCAGAAGTTGATTGTGGAATAGACTATCATTTGCTCATATGCAAGTTCAAGATGCAGCTGAAGAAAACTAAAACCAAGCCCATGAGAGCCAAAATATGATCTTGATTATATCCCATCTGAATTTAGACAACATTTGAAGAATGTTTGATGCAATGAACATCAATGACAGAAAACCAGACAAGTTGTGGGACAACATCAAGAACATCATCCTTGAAGAAAGCAGTCATTAAAAGACAGGAAAGAAAGAAAAGACCAAAATGGATGTCATAAAAGACTGTGAAACTTGCTCTTGAATGGAGAGTAGCTAAGGCAAATGGAAAAAATGATGAGATAAAAGAGCTGAACAGAAGATTTCAAAGAGCAGCTCAAGAAGACAAAGTATTATAATGAACTGTGTGAATATTTAGAGTTAGTTAGAAAACCAAAACGGAAGAAAACACTCAATATTTCTCAAGCTGAAAGAAATGAAGAAAACATTCAAGCCTCTAGTTGCAATATTGAAAGATTCTATGGACAAAATGTTGAACAATGCAGGAAACATTAAAAGAAGAGAGAGGGAATACACGTAGTCACTGTACCAAAAAGTGTTCACTTATTTCAGGAGGTAGCATATAATCAAGAACCAATGCTAGTGAAGGAAGAAATCCAAGCTGGACTGAAGGAATTGGTGAGAAACAAACCTCCATGAATTGACAAAATACTCATTGAGATGTTTCAACAAACACATGGAGTGCTTGAGGTGTTACTCAATTATGCAAAGAAATTTGGAAGAGAGCTACCTGGCCAACTGAATTTAAGAAATCAATATTTGTGCTATTACAAAGAAAGGGATTCAACAGAATGTGGAAATTATCATACAATATCATTAAAATCACAAGCAAATAAAATCTTGCTGAAGATAATTTAAAAATGATTACAGCAGTTTATTGACAGGGAACTTCCATAAATACAAGCTGGATTCAGAAGAGGGCATGGAACGAGAGATATCTTTTCTGATATTAGATCTTGGCTGCAAGCAAAGAATACCAGAAAGATGTTTACTTCTGTTTCACTGACTTGTGCAAAGGCATTTGACCGTGTGGTCATAACAAATTGTGGATAACATTCTGAAGAATAAAAATTCCAGAACACTTAATTGTGCTCATGAGGAATCTAAGCATGGATCAGGAGACTGTCATTTGAACAGAACAAGGGGATATTGCATGGTTTAAAATAAGAAAGAGTGTGCTTCAGGGTTGTATCCTTTCACCTTTCTTCTCAATCTTTATGCTGAGCAAATAATCTGAGATGCTGGGCTAAATGGAAAAGAATATGCCATCAAGTTTGGAGGAAGATTCATTAACCTGCAAAGTGCGGATGATGCAACCTTGCTTGCTGAAAGTGAAGATGAATTGAAGCACTTACTGATGAAGGTAAAAGTCTACAGTTCTCAGCTGTACTACCCCTGAACATAAAGAAAACAAAAATTCTCATAAGTGGACCAATAAGCAGTATCACATTGAGTGGAGAAAAATTTAAGTTGGCAAGGATTTTATTTTACTTGGATACACAATCAACACCCATGGAAGCACTAGTCAGGGAATCAAAATTGTATCACACTGGGCAAATCTGCAAAAGACCTCATTAAAGTGTTAAGGAGTAAAGATGTTACTATGAAGACTAAGGTGCACCTACCCAAGCTATGGTATTTTCAATCGCCTCATATGCAAGTTAAAACTGGATAATGAGTAAGAGTTGATACCTTTGAATTGTGGTGTTGGTGAAGAATACTGAAAATACCATGGGCTACCAGAGGAATGAACAAATCTGTCCTGGAAGAAATGTAGCCAGAATGCTCCTCAGAAGTGTGAATGGCCAGATTTTGTCTCACCTTCTTTGGTCATATTTTCAGAAAGATAGCATGCTTGGTAAAGTAGAGGGTCATCAGAAAAGGGGAAGACTCTCAATAATGTGCTCAAGTATAGCAAGGATTGTGAGGATGGTGCACAACTGGGCAGTGTTTCATTTTGTTGTACATAGGGTAGCTATGAGTTGGAGGCAACTCGAAGACAACTAACAACAACAACAACCTAACATTCTATGTACTTGAATGTAAAGCAGAGGACTCTCTTTGGAAAACCATGTGGTCTCTTTAAAATCATTGAAGAGGTTGTTAAAATAATTTCTATTGTGAATAAATGTTATAAAGCCACAGACTTTCATTTTTTGTTCTCTACTATCTCCGAGGAGCTCTGGTGGTGTAATGCCTAAGGCACTTGACAGCTAACCAGAAGTCTGGTGGTTCAAATCCATCAACCACTCCTGAGAAAGAAGGTTGGTCAATCTACTTCCCTAGAGGTACCACCTCAGAAACCCAAGGAGGGGTCACTATGAGTCGGGTCCGACTCGACAGCAGTGTGTTTGGTTTCGTTTTGTTTACTATCTCCGAGTGCATTTGTTGTTGTTGTTATGTGCCGTCGAGTTGGCCCTGACTCATAGCGACCCCTCCTTGGGTTTCCGAGGCAGTATCACTACGGAAGTAGGATTGCCCAACCTTCCTTCCGAGGAGTGGCTGGTGGGTTTGAACCGACAGCCTTCTGGTTAGCAGTCAAGTGCTTTAGCCACTATGCTACCAGAGCTCCCATTTATTAAAGTACAATCTGATGAATGTGGAGGCAGCGAATAAAACTCTTTAGTCCATAATTCTAGATAAAACCTATCTAGGGATGATCTTCCCTAAAGAATTTGTTGTTGTTATGTGCCGTCAAGTCAGACCCGACTCATAGCAACCCCTCCTTGGGTTTCTGAGGCAGTATCACTATGGAAGTAGATTGACCCATCTTCCTTCCGAGGAGTGGCTGGTGGGTGTGAACCACCAGCCTTCTGGCTAGCAGTCAAGTGCCTTCGGCACTACGTTACCAGAGCTCCTCTAAAGAATTTAGAGGATGGTTATTAGGACCCTGGCCTTCAAGATGTTTGGACTGCTCTTGATGTTGCCGAGGCCCTCTGTGTCTGTGATATTATAGTTGTCAAGACTAGCTCTCTAACCTGGCAGATCCTTATGTTGTTGAATTTGGGTAGCTTTTATGAGACATAAAGACATTCTGTTATGTAATTTCCTAGAAGTGGTCCTAAATCTGTACACACATTTGGTCCTGAATGCCACTGCGACCTGTGAGGCCTGTTGCTATACGGTTAATTAAAATAAATAACTGTGGGGCATGTTGAGCATATCATTAGATGAAATTTGGTCATATATCATGTATAGCTCTGTTTGTTTTTAATTTTTAATTTTGAAATAACTTCAAGTAAACAGAAAACATGCAAAAAAATACAACCAATACTCCCGTATACATACACTATTTACCAACATTCACTAATTTTTAACATTTTACCACATTTTTTATCACTTTATTTCTCTGCCTGGCTCTTTCTCTCATATTTATAGATATATACTTAATTTTTCTGAACCATTTACGAGTAGGTTGCATTCGTCATGCACCTTTACTCTTTAAGAATTTGCTGTGTATTTTGTAATAAAAAGCATAGTCTCTTATGTAACCATAATACAGTTAACCAAAGTTAGAAAACACACCATTGATTAAAAACTTAGATTGAATTTTCATCCCACATTCGAATTTATCAATTGTCCTAGGACCTATTTCCCTCCATTATAACATCAAATACAGGATCACATAGTACATTTAAGTATCACATCTCTTTCGTTTTCTCTAATCTTTAACAGTTTCTCAAGCTTGTTAATTCTTTCCTGTCATTGACATTTTTGAAGACTACAGAGTAATTATTTTACAGAACGTTCCTTAATCAGAGGTTGTCTTATTTTCCTTGTGATTTTGTTCAAATTATGCATCCCTGGTAGGAATACTACAAAAGTGATGTTAAGTTCTTCTCAGGATATCACATCCAAAGCCTACAATGTTTGTCTGTTTTCATTGCTGATCTTAATTTTAATTACTAGTCAGGGAATAAGGAGCTCTGGTAACATAGTGCCTGAGGCATTTGACTGCTAACCACAAGGTTGGCAGTTCAAACCCACCAACCACTCTGTGGAAGGAAGACTGGGCAATATACTTGTGATGGTTATGTTTTTGTGTCAGCTTGGCTGGGCCTGGTTGAGTGACTGGGCAGGTGGATATAGTATTCCCCATGATGACACTGGTAATCAACTCCATGGTGGAATCTACTGTGAGCAGTTGAGTAGCTGCCTTAGGGAATATGGTCTGCTTCCTGTATACAAGAAGAAGACTTGAGAATGGTCTCTAGCACATGGCACGCTCGGACCCTGCATGTAGCTGGGTCGTTGCTCAGCAGCCTGCTATGCTCTGCCGACCTTGGGACTTACAATGGACGTAAGTCAATGTGGTTTGGGACTTACAATGGACTTAAGTTAATGTGGTTTGGTAACATCGGGATTGTGCCTTTTTTACTTGTCAACCTTAGGGCTTCTCATCCTCAGCTGCCAGCAGATATCTGAGTGAAGAAAAGCCTCTAGCTTCAGTGGGCTGGGAGCAGGAGGCAGAGCTGGACCCCAAGGTTGAGGGGCTTTCACCCAGCTCCTAAAGCCTGGCACTTTGAACTTGGACTTAAATCCTCCGAATTGTAAGAATAAACTCCTGTTTGTTAAGGCCATGCCATTTGTGGTATATTTCTTGTCAGAGAGGCACTAGATAACCAGAACTACTTTCGTAAAGATTTACCACCTTAGAAACCCAATGTGGGTCACCATGAGTTGGAATTGACTTGAGAGTGAGTTATTTATTTTTTTTTAAGTCAGGAAATAGTTCAGTTTCTCCACTTATAGTTATAATGTTCCCTTTGCAATTAGTATGCTTTTTTAAAAAATAGATTTAGCATTCAATAATGATTTTTATCTAAGCCAATATTTGCCATGATGATTGCACCACCCCTTTCATATTTTTCAGTTGATATTCACAGATCCATTTGCTGATCTCAGATGTATCTTGACCTAAAGCAGAGAGCAGCAGAAAGATGTTTAATTGTATTTTATTAACTACCCAAAGCCATTTGATTGTATGGATCATAACAAATTATAAATAGCATCACACAGAATGAAATTTCACAACATTAATTGTGTTCATGTGGCACCTGTACATGGACTAAGAAGTGGTCATTTGAATGGAACAAAGGGATACTGCATCATTTAAAATCGGAAAAGTTTGCAACCAGGTTGGATTCTATTGCCTCACTTATTCAATGTACATATTGAACAAATAATCCAAGAAGCTGGGGTATATGAAAGGCAATGCAGCATAAAGACTAGAGGAAGACTGGATTATATAGATGATACAACTTTGCTTGCTAAAAGTACAGATGACTTGAAGCACTTACTAATGGAAGGGAAAGATTACAGCCTTCAGGATGGATTACATCTGACTTTAAAGAATATGATAATCCTTACAACTGGACAAATAAACAACATTATGAAAATGGTGAAGACTTTGAAGTTGTCAAGGATTTCAATCTTCTTGGATCAAAATTAGTGCTCATGAGGTAGCAGTCAAGAAATCAAATAATGTTTTGCATTGGGAAATTTAGTGCAAAATTCCTCTTTAAAACGTTAAAAGCAAAGATGTTACTTTAAATATTAAGGTGTTCCTGACTCAATCCACAGTATTCTCCATCACTTCATATGTGCATGAAAGCTGGACAATGAAAAATAAAGACAAAAGATAAATTGAAGAGTTCAAATTAGGTGCTGGCCAAGAATATTCAATATATCACACACTGCTAGAAGAATGAAGGAGTCTATCTTAGAGGAAGTGTAGCTAGAATGCTCCTTAGAAGAAGAATGGTGAGACTTCACCTTGTTTGTTGGGACATATCTTCAGGAAGAAACAATTACTGGAAAAAAATCTTAGGAAAGTAGAGGGTCAGCTGAAAAGAAAGAGACCCTCAATGGCTGCAACAATGGGTTCAGATGATGGAGAGGATAGCACAGGCCTGGGCTATGTTCTGTTGTGTTATATATAATGTCCCTTGAGTTAGAGTCATCTCAACAACATCTAAAAACACCAACAGTTTATGGAAGAAAGGCCTAGCAGTCTGCTTCCATAAGGATTACAGCCAAGGGAACTATCTGTAGCAGTTCTGCTCTAACACATAGTATCATCATGAGTCAGAATCCACTTGATGGCAATTTTTTTTTTTTGGGGGGGGGGCGGGGGGTAGAGAAGGGGAGGATGACCCAAATGGTTAAGTCAAGGCTGGCACTTCAGGTTGGTAGTTTGAACCAACTCAGGAGTACTTTGGAAGAAAGACCTGGTGATCTGCTTCTGAGAGATCACAGCCATGACAACCCAATGGAGCACTGTTCTACTTTGAAACACATGGGATTGTCTTGAGTTGGAAGTGACTCGACAGCAACTGGTTTGGTTTTGGTTTTGATTACTCTAGTATAAGGGAAACCTCCATTTTTCTTCTTATCTATTTATATCTTTCTATCTATGGATTTATCTTTCTGAAAAGTTCCAATTTCTCTTCATTTGTAACTATCTATAGATCTAGCATTCTATCTATTTGTCTATGTATCTATCTATCCATCTATCCACCCATCATCCATCTATCTATTATCTACCTATCATTCATCTATCTATCTATAATCTACAAATAGTCCTTGACTTATAACAGGGCTCCATTCTGACAACTCTGGCATATGTCAGTTTTGACATAAGTCATAGACCTAATTTTTTTGAGTTGTCATTTTTATTGCCTTTTATTATCAGTATCTTTATAAATCATAACATTGAATATCTGTGAGTGAACATATGAGAATGATAAAGTCAGTGAATTATGCGTTGCAGCATTACCTATCATGTTGCTGTTGTCATGTGCCATCGAGTCGGCCCCGACTCATAGCGACTCCTCCTTGGGTTTCTGATGCAGTATCACTACGGAAGTAGATTGCCCAACCTTCCTTCCG
>NW_006922283.1:675857-707662 GCF_000298275.1 Orycteropus afer afer
AAGTCTATCAGCACTGTTTTTCCAACAACATGTGCTCAACTTCATGTTTCTGTGTTACATTTTGGTAATTCTCACAATAGTTCAAATTTTTTTATTAATGCTGGTGCACACTTAATAGACTATTGTTATTGTTGTTGTTATGTGTCATCCAGTTGGACCTGACTCATAGCAACTCTCCTTGGGTTGCCGAGGCCCTAATAGACTATAATATAGTGTAAACATAATTTTTATATGCACTGGGAAATAAAAAAAAAAATTTGTGTGACATTTTATTTCTATATTTGCTTTATTGTAATGGTCTGGAAACAAACATGCAATATCTCTGAGGTATGTCTGTATGTACTTATGGATTTATATTTATGTTGAACTCCTAACTCCTATATCTCTGGATATAACCTTGTTTGGAATGAGTGTTTTTTTTTTTTTTTTCCCCTTATCAGTTAAGTTGCATGAAGTCATATTGTAGTAGGCTGGATCCTAATTATAATCCCTTCTAAACAGTGTTTTATAAAATGGGAGAATAGATATTGAAACAGTGTCACATAGAGGGGAAAGATGCCATGTGATAACCTAGGTAGATTCATCCACTATCAGCAAAAGAATACCAAGGTTCAGGGGACATCAAACTCAATTGGCATAACATATAACACAAAAACATTGCTCTACATTCTACTTTGGTGAGTAGCTACTGGAGTCTTAAAAGTTTGCAAGCGGTCATCTAAGATCCAACAATTAGTTTTTCCATGTTTGGAACAAAGAAGAATAAAGAAAACTGAAGACACATGGAAACAATTAGTCCAAGGGACTAGTGGACTGTGCAAACCTCAGCCCACATGACCCTGAGATCAGAAGAACAACATGGTGCCCAGATATCACAGTCAACCACCAGGAAAAGGATAAAATACAAAAAACAGCACACATACCAAAAAAACCAAAACAAAACAAAACAAAAAACACCTAGATCCTGGATAGTATGGGAGAAATACTTGGAAACTAAAAATCTGACAGAGACTCGACTATGGCCCTTACTCACCCTTCCGTCCTGGAATTGAACTCACTCCAGTGGATTCCAACCAAACAAATAGGCATCTAAGGTGAACATTTACACCAAGTAGGTATATGCCTTAGAACAATCAATCATGGGAGATCAGAAGGGCACTATTTATATAGGAAGGTAGCTCAGAGGACAGGAATGCATGAGAAGAAGGACATGGAAAAACTAACCACAAGTAAGAAGTGGGAAGAGAGCTGTTACAGTATGAGGATTGCAATCAATGTTACGAAACAAAATGTGTAAGTACTGTTGTGTGGGAAATGAATTTGCTCTGTATACTTTCACAATTAAAAAAAAAAAAAAAGAATACCAAGGAGTGCTGATAGCCACTGGAAACTAAGAAAGAGGCATGGGATAATTAATTCCCCTCTTAAGCCTTCAGAAGGAATCAGTACAGCCAATGCCCTGAATTTGGACTTCTAATCTCTAAGAGTGTGAGAAAACAATTTGCTATCCTTTAAAACTACTTTTTTTTTTTTTTTGATAGCCCTAAGAAGCAAAGACATAATTATTCTCCTTATTTATTTTGATGCTAGTGAGAGTCCCTTCAATCTGGCTCCTGTGTCTTTTTCACATTTTCTCAGCATTTTTCTGAGGAATTCTTTATTTTCCAGTATAATAAGATATTAAAGGCTTCAAGGATATCTTTTTCCTTCTAGCAAGAAATGGTATTTAGAAATCAGGATCTACGTTCCACGTGTGGTCATTGCTACTGGAGTGTCACTGCTTCTAAGCACTTTCAGAAGACAGAGCTAGGAAGGAAAATGATATATGTATGTGTGTGTGTGTGTGTGTGTGTGTTATATAGAATTTGTATGTATACCTCCAATTTCTATTCAACACCACAGAATTCTTCCCTGCCTTTCACTTTTCCATATTTATATTTTTCCTTCACCCATAGTGGGAACTTTGGTTCCCAATTACATCAAGACATTTATTAAATTCACCAATAGTTAAGCATCGGACTATTAACCAAAGGCTTAGCAGCTTGAACCCACCCAGGGCACCTAGGATGGAAGTCCTGATAATCTGCTTGTGAAAGGTTATAGCCTTCAAACCCTATGGAGCAGTTCTACACCTCATACATTTGGTTCGCCATGAGTCAGAGATGACTTGATGGCAACTAATAAGAACACATAAAAATTCCTTTTAGAATTACCATACCCAACCTACTATAACAACAACAACAACAAAAAAGCCTTCTCAGGAGAGTTCAGGGTCTGCTTTCAGTTCTTTTTTCCTCTAGACTGAAGTTATATATTCATATTATTGTGCTTCAAATTATTTGCATTAGTTTTATTTTTTTTCTTTAGTGTATTTTTGCTCATTTTAGATACAATTGGATTCATTTGTGTCTTTTTTTTCATTTAATTTGAGTTTTTTTCTCATCGTCTTTGGTAATTTTATTCTTGAATACATAGAACATTATCACGCTTCTAGAAGTTCAACTGCAACAAAAATACTGTCTCAGAGAGTGTCTGTCCATTACCTACCCCTTCTTGCCTAGGCCTCCCCTTGTAGGGAACTCATTTTATTGTTTGTTTTAATATGCTCCATGTTTTCCAATGCAAAAATAAGCAAGTTTATCAGTATTTGCTTTCTTTCTTACACTAATGGTATCATGCAATAATGTTTCAAAAACATTAATATAACAACTGGCTGAGTTCTGCCATGTGCCCTGTTCTTTCTGTCGGTTTATAACACTTTTTATTCTGTGGCCTAATAAGGTAAAGAAGATACCTCCAAAGGTCTTCTCTATACCCTAAGGCTTGGCATTGAAAGGATACCTATAAAGATTGTTGGATGGGTATTTAATTAACTTGGTTATTTAGTAGAACAAGGATAGCACTAAAACAAAACCGAGTACATACTAAACTCTTTATAAACTTCTCTGTGGCTCCTTATTACCTTCATACTGAAATCTAAGCTCCTTGGCCTGGCATGTAAGACCAAGAGCATATCCCGCCTTCTATTACTTGCCCACCTGAATTCAATGCAGCTGCCGCCCTAAAGTAATTGATGGTCCTCACTTATGTCTTTCCTTTAAAATTTCCAAGACTTTTAAAATTCCATTTTCTTTTTTCTAAAATTTCCTTTCTACTTTTTATGACTGTTCAACATTTAATCATGTTTTATTTTCCAACTTACTTGTCACCTTCTCTAAGAAGACTCTTTAAACTGCTCTGGCAAACTTATTATTTCTATAAGAGAATTTGATATATATATAGCAGTTATTAGCCTGTATTGCAAAATTTTGTTTTCTTTTATATCTCCCCTATGAGATTTTGAATTCCTTGAGTGTTAAGGCCTGAGTTTATCTCTAGTGATTAACATAGTGCCAGCTCAAAAATATATTTGAATGGTTCATAAGTTGATAAAACGCTTCTCCTTTCTGACTCTTTAGCCTATTCTGTCTGATAAAGAGTCCACAATGTTATTTCTATCAGGTTTTAGAACATTTAGCAATTTTTTGTTTTCCCCTCTTTGACCAAATTCACCACTGACAGGAAGAGGGCGCCATTTAACAGCTTGTGGAAAAGAAAGATAGCTTTTGTAATTGTAGTTACTTTTATACAAAGAAACGGTCTTTCTACTCTCTGAAATTAATATATATATATTAATTTATGTATTAATTTTTTGAGATGTTAGTTTACATAACCTTTGACATTTGAATTGAGAATAAAGCCAATGATATCTTTTCTAAGCTCCATTGTAAATTTGTACATAGCATTAATTATTCTCCTTAAAAATTCCAGGTAGCTTTCTGAAAGGTAAGAGTGTTAATAAACAAACGAATAATGGTTACAACTCCTTTTGTCGTTGAAACTTATTAACACATATATATGCACACAAATATTTTCGTATGTGTGTGTACACAGAATAACATCTGGAATTGGAGGAGGAATTTTTCTTTGAATAAAAATTGACTCCAAAGTATACTATAATGCCTGTTTCTACCATGATAAGCCACAGCAGCAGCACTAGCAGTAAAAAACATTTTTTATGTCTTGTATCAGTAAGAATAAATGTATATTAATGTTTTGCTCACCTTTCAGTGCCTGAAACAGAGCTCTGGTGGCACAGTGGTTAAGCCCTTGCTTGCTAACCTAAAGGTCAGCAGTTCAACACCACAAGCAGCTCTATGGGAGAAAGCTGTGGTAGTCTGCTTCTGTAAAGATTACAATCTTGGTAACCCTATGGGACAGTTCTGCTCTGTCCTATAGGGTCATTATGAGTCAGAAATGATTTACTGGCAATGGTCTTTAGTGCCTGAAACAATTCAGAACCCAGAGTATGTGGAAGCTCCTTAGGACTACACATAATTCTGAGGTCTGAGTGGTTAGAATGCTCAAGCTAACTTATTTAAAGCGGAGACGTTCTGGATAAAACTTCTTCTCCTTGCTAGGTGCCTGTGATCTAAGGTTCTTTAACTGCCTGGGCTTAGCCTCACAAGGCATAAATAGGGCTTGTTATTGTAAGCGGCAACCTCAAGCCACTCTCCAGTGCGGTTACATAAATAAGACTAGGGTTGGCTTGGAAGGGGTGTAAATCTCTGGCCAAAATGAGAGAAGGGGGAGCCGTTCGCTCTTATCCACAGTTAACATGATAACTCAGTTTTCCAAATAAACTTTTATCTCTTAAGACTGATTGCTCACGATGGTTATAAAAATAAGCGTGAGAATGTGGCCAAGTTGCTGACCACACCTTGCCAAATTCTTCAAGGCAATTCCTTAGCTCTTCAGTGGGCATTTTCTTGGGAGTAAGGGCAGAAACAGCTCCGGATTTTGAGTGTAACTTAGGTTTTTTACAGACCAAAATGGGGAGCATGACCCACCACAGAACTTTTCTTGTAGCTCCTCTTTTCTGCTAATTGCAGAACACAAAGGTGAACAGGAGAAATGACCTACAGGACAGGTTTTAAGCCAGCCGTTTCCTGCTGCAAACAGAGTGTAATACCATCCTGCTTTTGCCTTCATTGTATTGCACAGAAAACCATCAGGAAGTTCAAAAGAAAACACCTCATCTCTGAGTGGATATTGTGACAGGAGTTAGACTTACATTGCCTGCACCACTATTGTGCCAGCCAGAAAATATTGACCATAGATTGCAGTTGTTAATTCTCTTAGAAAAGTGACATAGGCAGCATTTCTCTCATGTGTTATTTCCATCTTGTTGTTGGTTTCTTTTCACTTGATTTAGATTTTTTTTTTTCCTTAAGAACTTTTTTTTTTTTTTTTTCCCTATCTGGCAAGACACATAATACAAACCAGTAAAACAGCAAAAAATGTGTTTTGTGTTTGATTTCATTTTATTTTCTTCCATAATTAAACTAAAGTTTTCTGCATTAGTTTAGACCTTCACAATAAATTCTGTGAGTTTGAGTTACTGCTTTTCTCTTATTTTTAAGAATCTGCAATTCTTGAAGTAGTTTTTAGCAATTTCAAGGAATTTTGTTGAGTTTATGTTGGAATAATAAATTTTTTTCCTCCTTCTGGAGGAAAAAAAAAATTTTTCTCTCGCATCCTCCTTTTTTTGATAAGTCAAATTACTGGTCACCAAGAAAGTCTTTTTAAACAAGCAAAGACTCCATAATAATTGAAATACATACAGGAAAATATGATGCCCTGGTAAATATTTATAACTGTGAGATGTAGGTTTCCTTCTGACACTCTCAAATACTGGTTATCTCAGGGCACAGAAAAGAGTTATGGCTCAATGAACTGCATGCTGACATATAACTAAATAAGTAAATAACTGGAGTGAAGGCAAACTGCTGTTTAACAGCTTCCCCAGTTACATATACACTTTCGAACAAGCATGAAATGTAGGTCTCTGGACATCACTTAAAAGAACCACAAATAAACAGAGTATGATCCCACACTCCTATTCCTCCTGGACAGCTAGAAGTTTGGCTGGGAATTGGGGTGGTTTTTCTTGCTCTTCTGTCCCGTGCACTGTAAACACAAACACTGCTGCTCAGAAAGCTCAGGGTCATGCTGCTGCTGACAGACCCATTGAGCCTGGAAAGGGGAGGAGGCGAGGAGTCTGTGACCTGTAGGGGCATCACCCCACCTATAATGCATCACAAAATCACACTCCAGACTCAGATACTTCACTTTAACATCTGGGCTAAGTTAGCCTAGGGGATTGGGAACTACATTTGCAAATTCTCAAGTGTAGCTCTTTTTCACCTGCAGGGTATAGGTTTAAGCTCAAACTCTGCAGCTTGGGGTCAAATGGATGCCAGATTAATAGCATATTTGCATGAAACTCATTTCTTTTGCATGAAACACAACCTCAGAGCTGGAAGTCCCATTAAACATTATTTTTTTCCACTTCCTCTTTTTACACACGAGGAAACTGAGGCAGAGAGCAGAGCTCAGAATAGACCTCAAGTGATCTGACATTTGGACCCCTGGTTTACATTGACAGTTAACTGTCTATATCAGTTATATGAATACCCATGAAAGCAGCAGTCAAGAAATCAGACATCGTATTGCCCTGGGCAAATGTGCTGCAAAAGATCTCTTTAAAGTGATAAGAAACAAAGATGTCACTTTGAAAATTAAAGTGCACCTCACCCAAGCCATGATATTTTCAATTGCCTTATATGCATGTGAAAGCTGGACAGTGATTGAGGAAGACCAAAGAAGAGTTGCTGTCTTTGAATTATGGTGTTGGCAAAGAATACTGAAAATACAGTTGACTTCCAGAAGAATGAACAAATCTATCCTGGAAGAAGTGCAGCCAAAATGCTTCTTGGAAGTTAGAATGACCAGACTTTGTCTCACCTACTTTGGTCATGTGATCAGAAAAGACCATTCCCTAGAAAAGGATTTTATGCTTGGTAAAGTAGAAGGTCAGGGAATAAGGAGAAGACCCTCAACAACATGGGTTGACACAGTGGCTGCAATGAGTGTCTTAACTATTAGCAAAGATTGTAAGGCTGACACATGAACAGGCAGTATTTTTTTCTTTTGTACATAGGATCCCTATGAGTAGGAGTCAACTCAACGACACCTAACAACAACATCAGTTATCCATTCCTGAGCATCAAACCACCTTAAACTTAGTGACCTAACATAACAATGGTTTATATATTTGTGACAATCATGGTTAGTGGAGCAGTTCTTCTGCTGGGCTCCCTTGATTCATGAAGCTTTATTCATCTCGCTGGCTGGCTGGAGGCTGGGCTTACCTGCATAGCTGAGATGGCTGGCTCTCTCTCTTTACTTGGTCTTCTAAGCTAAGCTTCTTCATAGCATGGGGACAGATATAAGAATCCAGCTCCCAGTGTGCAGGCTGTTATCAGACCTGTGCTTGTTCCATTTGCTGGACACAGAAAATCTTGTAGTCAATCTCAGAACAAAGGTGGAAAAAGACTCCAAAGAGTGTGGAGATCAAGAAGCAAAAGCAATTGGAGTCATGACTATAGCAATGTAACCCAGAGCTTATGGAAATACAGCCCTAACAATACTCCATATACTAACGGTGTTGTGCAAAGCGTTAGAAGGCTTTCCTTACAAAAAAAAAAAAAAAAAAAAGATTTTCTTGGTAAATAAACAATAAATCCCAAAGACTGTAATGTGCTAATATACATTGTGTCTCAATAGGAAAAGGAGAAAATGTCATTTTCCAAATGCATTTGACCAAGATTTCTTTTCCTTGTGACATAGTTGTTAACCCACCTAAAACAGTTTTCAAAACACTGGTCTAATCATTAAGAAGACTGGCTCTTTCCACTTTTCTGCCTCCTACTTCCATAGTGATATGGCCTCAGAAACCCAAGGAAGCGTCACTATGAGTCGGATCTGACTCAACAGCAGTGAGTTGTGAGAGTTTTACCTCCAATGCATTTTTTTGGTGAACTTGAAGTCAGCGAAATTTCAGGATCTGATGCTGGTTTGGTGGCATTGTGCCTTACTCATAGTGATGGGCAGGGTTTTCTCTTTCAGGGGACAAAGGGTAAAGTGTCTAAAGTTCATTGGACTAGTCACTCTAACTTCAAACAAATATTATTTCCTTAGGAGTTATATAATTCTGAGGAAATTGTTCTGCAGTAGGAAGCTTGTTCCTGAAGATGTCAGATACTACAGAAAAAGTACCAGGACACTCTGCCTGCATTTTTTGGGTCTATATTTTAAAACATGTCCTCTGAGTTACCATAGGATTATAATTTTCTTTGATATCTTTATGTTGATAATGCTGTTTCATTTTGAAAATCTGATGTATGCAAAATGTAAAAATTATGCAAAATATAGGCAGTAAAAATAAATCTCTTAATACCAACCAGTATATCCACAATACTGCTCTACCATTAACACCAAACACCAGGCTACAGATAAACATATAAACATCTGAGAAGATTATATGGGGGCTAGTGAACATAATTATACTCTAGACCAAGAATAGATTTAGTTGAGGTTAATCTTGCACAGATACCAATGATACAAAATACCCACAATCCTTACAGAAACAACAGAAGACAGACTTAGAGTAACCCCTCACAGAGAGCCAGACACTGTGGGAGAGAGATCCGATGGATCTATCAACTATGGGGGACACCAGACTCAATTGGCACAACAAAATACATAAAAATCTTGTTCCACAACTTATATTGGTGAGTAGTAACTGTGGTCTTAAAAGCTTTCAAGCGGCCATCTAAGATGCAGCTAATGGTCTCTTATCGTTGGAAGTGAAGAAGAGTGCAAAAAACCAAGTGCATTTGGAAGCAATCAGCCATAGGACATGATGGACCTCAAGACCAGAAGAAACATGGTGCCCGGCTACCAATGCCAACCATTCAGGAAAGGATCAAAACTGGAGATGCTGGATAGAGTGGGAGAAAAAATGAGTAACAAAATCTAAAACCACATTAATGACCAGAATTACTGGATGGAATCTTGTGAGATCCCCAATTCTACGACGCTGGGATACCTTTTGGGCCTGGAATAAAGCTCACTCCCAGGGGCTGGCTCTCAGCCCAACAGTAAACAAGACTTACCTGCAGACCACTCAACCCAGTGTGACACACCCACATACCCTGTGGAGATGTATCCCTTGGAGCAAATGACCATGGGGCACCAAAGGGGCAACATTCACAAGGAGGAAATGCAGAACACACAGGACAGCATAACTATGAGGGGTATGGGGGAGGGGCATTTACTGGGCAGGGAGCGGAAGAGACTGGTTAAGGTTGGGGATGGTAAATGGGAAGTGAAACTAAATGTACAGGAAATGTTGAATGTAAAACAAATTCTACTTTGTAAACTTGCACCCAAAGCACAATTTAACAACAACAACAAAAAAAAAAAGACAGTGCAGTTGTAAATAAATAAATATAACCTACTATTGTTGTTGTTATGGGCCATCGAGTTGGACCAGACTCATAGCAACCTCTCCTTGGATTTCCGAGGCAGGAGCTCTGGTAGCATAGTGGCTAAGGCACTTGACTGCTCACCAGAAGGCTGGCGGTTCAAACCCACCAGCCACTCCTCAGAAGGAAGGTTGAGCAATCCTACTTCCGTAGTGATACTGCCTCGGAAACCCAAGGAGGGGTCGCTATGAGTCGGGGCCGACTCGACGGCAAATAACAATCACTACAAAAGTAGATTGCCCCATCTTCCTTCCAAGGAGTGGCTGGTGGGTTTGAACTGTCAGCCTTCTGGTTAGCAGTCAAGTGCCTTAGCCACTATGCTACCAGAGCTGCCACATCTTGGATAGTCCACTGTAAATAAATAAATAAATTAATTAATTAAAAAGAAAAGAAAAATAAATAAATCTCTTTTCTGTCCCTCAGCTCCACTTCCCAGAAGCAATTGTCAATACCTATTTCTCATATATTCTTTCAGAGATGAACTATGTTTTTACAGGAGTGTACATACAAATGTTGTTGTTGTTATTGTTAAGTGTTGTTGAGTCAGCTCCAACTCATAGTGACCCCATGAACGACAGAACGAAACACTGCCCAGTCCTGTGCCAGCTTCACACTCCTTGGTACACCTGAGCTCATCATTGTAGCCACTGTGTCAATCCATATCATTGAAGGCATTCCCCTTTTTCACTGACCCCCCATTTTAGCAAGCATGAGATCTTTTTCCAGAGAATGATCACTTCTGACAAATTCTTGTCAACTTCAATCTTTTCTCCATTTATTATGATGCTGTTTATAGGTCCAGTTGTGAAGATATGTACTAATTTGTCTTTTTTTTTTCTTACTTTTTAAAACAATGTTATTTGGAGATAATTTTATGTTAATAGAGAGGTAACTGGAAGAACACCTACTATTTTTTCACAGAATTTCCATACTGACTGTCTCATTACAATTCCACAAATGCTCTGCCTTCTGATTTTCACATTCATATCTTGGCATTTATTTATTTATTTATTTATTTCCTGGATCATCTTATAGGTGACAAACTTCAGGCAACTGCAACTCTACCTCCCTTAGGCATTCTGTTTATATTACCTGTTTATACTGTCAGTTACAAGCTGTTGAAGTGAATGTGCAAATATTTTCACTTAGCTCCAGAATATTGCGTTGGTAACAAAGTGGTAGAGCTCTGGTGGCTCAGTGCTTAAGGCATTTGACTGCTAACCAGAAGGTTGGCAATTCAGTTGTTGTTGTTGTTGTTATGTGCCGTCGAGTCGGCCCCGACTCATAGAGACCCCTCCTTGGGTTTCTGAGGCAGTATCACTACGGAAGTAGATTGCCCAACCTTCCTTCCGAGGAGTGGCTGGTGGGTTTGAACCGCCAGCCTTCTAGTTAGCAGTCAAATATCTTAGGCACTATGCTACCAGAGCTCCCTGGCAATTTGGTAGTAACAAGAAAACTACATGAATCAAGAACCAGTCCCATGACTCCACTTTATTTTTCTGAGTCTTAGTTTCTTTTTAGATTAAAAAAAAAAAAAAAAAAAGGAAAAATCACACTGGCTTTGTAAATAGATAATTATCATGGTAAAATCTGAAAATATGTTTGTAAGGATTTGGCAACTCTAGACATGTTATATGGGAGCTCTGATGGCGTAGTGCCTAAGGCATTTGACTGATAACCAGAAGGTTGGTAGTTCAAACCCACCAGCCACTCTTCAGAAGGAAGGTTGGGCAATCTACTTTCATAATGATATTGCCTCTGAAACCCAAGGAGGGATCACTATGAGTTGGATCTGACTCGACGGCAGTGAGTTTTGTTTGCTTTGGTTTAGATGTTATATAAGCTCTCTGGTGGTGTAGTGCCTAAGACATTTGATTGCCAACCAGAAGGCTAGCAGTTCAAACCCACCAGCCACTTCTCAGAAGGAAGGTTGGACAATCTACTTCAGTAGTGATACCACCTCGGAAACCCAAGGAACGGTTGCTGTGAGTCGGATAAAACTCCACGGCAGTGAATTTTGTTTTGGATTTGAGGTGTTATGTAACTACTCAATTTAATACAATTAGATTTGTTAAAATCAGGTTTCATTGCTTTTTTTTTTTTTTCCCCAACCATTACCACTGTTTATTTCCAAAACTCTCTTACTACCCCAAACGGAAACTCTGTAACCCTTCAGCAATAACTTCCGATTTCTCCCTTCCCCCGGCCCATAGACTCCACTAATTTACTTTCTGTCTCTATGTACTTGCCTATTTTAGATATTTCATAGAAGTGAGATCATATAATATTTGTCCTTTTGTGCCTGGTTTGTTTCACCTAGCATAATGTTTTCAAGGTTCATCAAGCTGTAAGATGTACTACAATTTAATTCCTCTGTATGGCTTAATAATGGCACATCATATGTACACACTACATTTTATTTTTCTATCACCAGTTAATGCATACCTAGATTATTTATCTTTTTTTTTGGCTAATAAAATATTGTGGCAATGAACATTAGTATATAAGTACAAAAAAAAGAAAAAAAAAAAAAAAAGAAAGAAAAGAAAAGAAACCTCTCTGCCATAGGAAAGAGAAGGAGCAGGAGTGGCCGGGGACCTCAGGAGTGTCAGGATATCCAGGTAAAAAGGGGCAGGAGGCAAGGCTAGGCCCCAAGCCCCCTAGAGCCAGGAAAGAAAGAGAGCAGGAGCAGCCAGAGACTTCAGGAGCAGAAGGATATCCAAGCTAAAAGGGGAGGGAGGCAAGGTAAATGCCAGCCCCCTAGAGCCAGGAAAGGGAGGGATCAGGAACATCTGGGAACCACAAAGTGGTAGGTTCCAGGCAGGAATTACATAAGGGGAGGGTGCAGATGTTTCTAACAGCTAAGAGAGACAAACTTGTCTGTCAGTTTGTCATCCTGTGGGGCTTGTATGTTGCTGTGAGGCTTGAGGCTATGCCATTGGTGTTTCAGACACCAGCAGAGTTGCACATGGTACAAAGATTTCAATGCAGCTTACAGACTAAGGCAGACTAGGAAGAAGGAGGAGGCCATCCACTTCTCAAAAACTGGCCAGGAAAAACCTTATGAATAGCAGAAAAACATTTTCTGTTACATTAGTGGGAAACTTTATCAATAGCTTGGAAATATTATCTGACACAGTGCAGAAAGACGAGCCCCTTGGATCAGAAGACACTCAAAATAGGACTGTGAAAGAGCTGCCTCATCAGAGTAGAAAGAACCTTAATGATATGGATAAAGTAAGTCTTTCAGGACCCCCAGTGCTGATGTGGCAAGACTGAAATTGAGGAGAAACAGCTGAAAACATCCATTAACAATCAGAACATGGAATAGATGAAGTATGAATCTAGGAAAATTGGAAGTTGTCAAAAATGAAATGAAACACATAAAGATTGATATCCTAGGCATTAGTGAGCTGAAATGGAAGGGTTTTATGCATTTTGAATCAGACAACCATATGATTACTATGACAGAAATGAAAAATTGAAGGGGAATGGCATGGCATTCATCATCACAAATGATGTTTCAAGATCTGTCCTGAAGTACAATGCTGTTAGTGATAGGATAATATTCATATGCCTACAAGGAAGACCCATTAATACTGCTATTATTCAAATTTATGCACCAAACACCAAAGCCAAAGATGAAGAAATTGAAGATTTTTATCAGCTTCTGCAGACTGAAATTCACCAAACATGGAATCAAGATGTGTTAATTATCACTGATGACTGGAATGCAAAAGTTGGAAACAAAGAAGAATCACCAGGATTTGGAAAATTTGGCCTTGGTGACAGAAATAACACTGGAGATCATATGATAGAATTTTGCAATACCAGTGACTTACTCATTGCAAATACCTTTCTTAATGACACAAATGATGGCTATATATGTAGTCTTTAACAGATAGAGTACACAGGAATCAGATTGACTACATCTGTGGCAAAGGGAGCTAGAAAAGTTCAATATCTTCAACCAAAAGAAGGCCAGGAGCTGATTGTGCTACAGACCATCATGTGCTCATATGCAAGTTCAATTTCAAGTTGAAGACAATTAAAACATGAGCATGAGAGCCAAAATATGACCTTGAATATATCCCTTCTGAATTTAGAGACCATCTAAAGAATAAATTTGATTCATTGAACACCAAACCAGAAGAATTATGGGATGTCACCAAGAGCATCATCCATGAAAAAGCAAGAGGTCATTAAAAATAAGAAAGAAAAGCCCAAAATGGATGACAGAAGAGGCTCTGAAACTTGCTCTTGAGTGAATAATAGCTAAAGCAAATGGAAGAAATGACAAGATAAAAGAGCTGAACAGAAGATTTCAAAGAGCAGCTCAAGCAGACAAAGCCAATTACTAAAATGAAAAGTGCAAAGACCTGGAGTTAGAAAACCAATAGAGAAGAACATGCTCAGCATTTCTCAAGATTAAAGAACTGAGGAAAAAATTTAAACCTCAAGTTGCAATATTGAAAGATTCTATGGGCAAAATATTGAATGATGCAGCAAACATCAAAAGAAGATCGAAGGAATATACAGAGTTACTGTACCAAAAAAAAAAAGAAAAGAAACTGGTCAATCTTCATCCATTTCAGGATGTGTCATATGTTCAAGAACCAATGGTGTTGAAGGAAAAAGTCGAAGCTGCAGTGAAAGAATTGGTGAAGAACAAGGCTTCAGGAATTGACAGAATACACTGTGAGATGTATCAACAAACAGATGCCCCACAGGAGGTAATCACTCGGTTATGCCAAAAGATTTGGAAGACAGCTACCTGGCCAACTGACTAGAAGAGATCCATATTTGTACCCATTCCAAGGAAAGGTGATCCCACAGAATGTGGAAATTGTCAAATAATATCATTAATATCACATGCAAGTAAAGTCTTACTGAAGATAATTAAAAAATAATTGCAGTAGTATATTGACAGAGAACTTCCAGAAATGCAAGCTGGACTCAGAAGAGGACATAGAACGAGAGATATCATTGCTCATGCCAGATGGATCTTGGCTCAAAGCAAAGAATATCAAGATGTTTACTTGAGTTTTATTGACTATGCAAAAGCATTTTATTGTGTGGATCATAACAAATTGTGGATAACATTGAGAAGAATGGGAATTCCAGAACACTTAATTGGACTCATAAAAACCTGTACATGGACCAGGAAGCTGTTGTTCAAACAGAAAAAGGGGACACTGCATGGTCTAAAATCAAGAAGGGAGTGTGTCAGTGTTGTATCCTTTCACCATACTTATTCAATCTGTATGTTGAGCAAATAATCAGAGAAGCTAGACTATATGAAGAAGAACATGGCTTCAGGATTGGAGGACAAATCATTAACAACCTGTGAAACACTGACGACACAACTTTGCTTAGTGAAAGTGAGGATAATTCGAAGCACTTACTGATGAAGATTGAAAAATACAGTCTGCAGTATGGATTACATCTCAATGTAAAGAAAACAAAAATCCTCACAACGGGACCTGTAAGCAGCATTATGATAAACGGAGAAAAGACTGGAATTGTTAAAGACTTCACAGTGCTGGTTCTACAATTGACACGAATGAAAGCAGCAGTCAGGACATCAGACAACATATAGCACTGGGTAAATTGGCTGCAAAGGACCTATTTCAAGTGCTGAAGAGCAAAGATGTTTCCTTGAGGACTAAGGTGCACCTGACACAAGCCATAGTATTTTCAGTCACCTCATATGCATGTGAGAGCTGGACAATGAATAAGGAAGACTGAAGAAGAATTGATGCTTTTGAGTTGTGGTGTTGGAGAAGAATGCTGAAAGTACCGCGGACTGCTAAAAGAACTAACAGGTCTGTCCTGGAGGAAGTGCGGCCAGAATGCTCCTTGGAGGTGAGAATGGCCAGACTTCCTCTCACCTACTTTGGTCATGTTGTCAGAAGGGACCCTTCCCTGGAGAAGAATGTCATGCTTGGCAAGTGAAGGCTCAACGAAAGAGGAGAAGGCCCTCAATGAGATGCATTGATACAGTGGCAGCGGTGATGGGCTCAAGTATAGCAAGAGTCATGAAGCTGGCTCAGGACCAGGTGGTGTTTTGTGTCACTGTGAGTTGGAGATGACTCAATGGCACCTAACAACAACACTGCCATAGAGTTGATACTTATAGGACTCATAGCCATCCTGTGGAACTGTCCCATAGGGTTTCCAAGGCTATAAATCTTTAAGGAAGCCAACTGCTTCATCTTCCTCCTTCAGAGATGCTGGTGGGTTCTAACCTCCCACTTTTTGTTTAGCAGTCAAATGCTTTAACGAGAACCCCTCTGCCAGTGTACAAGTAGCCATTGCTTTTTAAGTAAAGAATAGACCTGCAAAGCATTCATTTGTTTTGCCTGTTCTAGCTGATAGCAAAAATGGGTAAAATTCTGAAAATGCAAATTTGATAATATTACTTGCCCTTTTAAAACTCCTTAATGTTTTCCCATCACTAAAGTGAGCTTACAAAGCTATGCGTTATTGACCCCTGCCTCCATCAGCTCTGGTTTCACCAGCCAGTCAACTCCAATCCTCCCCCTTTTCTTTCTGTTCTGTAGCAGAATATAACCTTTTTTTTCCTAGGTGGTGCCGTGTCTAAGGCATTTCATTGCCAACCAGAAGGCTGGCAGTTCAAACCCACTAGCCACTCTGCAGAAGGAAGATGGGACATCTACTTCTATAAAGATTTAGCTCCTTGGAAATCCAGTCAGGCTCCCTATGAGTTGAGTTGACTCCATGGCAGTGGGTTTAGTTTTTTTTTTTCTTTTCCCCTCTGATTCTAAAGGAGCTCTGGTGGTACAGTGTTTAAGGCTTTTGACTGTTAAATAGAAGGTTGGTGTTTCAAACCCACCAGCTGCTCCATGGGAAGCAGATGAGGCCTTGGAAATCCCATAGGAGTAACTACGAGTTGGAGTCCACTCGATGGCAGTGGGTTTTATTTGGTTTGGTTCCATTACTCTGGTCCTTTGCACAGACCATTCTTTCTGCCTAGAACACTCTTCTTTCTTGAAATATAGCTCCCTCTGCCTATACACTCCCTCCCAACTTCAGCCCACAATCATACCTGATTAGATGCCCTTCTTTTGCAAGGAGCAACCAGAGTATCATGTATCCACAGTTTTTGCACTGACATTGGTGGAGTCATTGCTTGATTTCTTTCCTGTATTCCAAACTCTACAGAGCTCAGTAGGGATTCATTTAGCATTTTTTAATTGAATGGATATATTAGTTAATATATTCAAATGGAAGTTAGGGCCCTGGACAGCATTTTTTGTGATCTCGTAATGGGAAGGTGCTGTGAAGCTGCCTGCACCCCTGTGGAACAGGATAAAATGAGGAGGGCCAACATATTTAAATAATGAAGTGATTCTTTCATTTAATAATAATAATGCCATTAGCTGTCAAAAAGTGCAGTTATTTTATATGCTTCCTTTCCATGACTGACTTTCTGGAGGAGGGGAATACCTACCTGTAAAACCTGAGGATGCATCCTGGGTATATTTGGATGTTGGTGACTGTGGAGGGATTGGAAGAGTAAAGGTAGCTGGGGAGTGTTTAGCTGTGGCCTGGCCTAAATAGAACCAACCACAAAGTATGAAACTAGACCAACCTAAGTCCCTATTCTGGGAGTGAGGTGAGATTCTGAGAGGGCATCTTGGTTTCAGAAAATTATGACTGCTTCATTAACAGGAATCTCCCCCACCCCATGTGTGTGTGTGTGTGTGTGTGTGTGTGTGTGTGGGTGGGTGCACATGTGTGCACCCACACACACATGCACTACAAGCATGGGAAAGTTTGAGAGTAACTAGGGCCATTCCTTTGGGAGGAAGATGGCAAAGTTCGCATATCTGGTTTGTCTACAGTGGAAAGATGGTTCATAGTGGGAAGAAATAGACATATTTCTATTTCAGTTGATCTTTTTAGGACAACAGGTCCCTAAGACAAAATACTAATTTGATTACAAACCAGCACAGCTTTTTGTTATTGTCCTTTTATAATTTAACCTCTCTTCCTCTTCCTCCTCTTCCTACTCTTCTTCTTCTTCCTTCCTGTTTCTCTTTCTTTTTCTCTCTCAAAGAATGGCTAGAGGGACAGATAGATCGATAGATAGATAGATACAATTTTTCTGGAGGTAAACATTCATAAAGGAGCTCTGGTGGCACAGTGCCTAAGGCATCTGACTATTAACCAGAAGCTTGGTGGTTCAAAAACTTTAACATTTAAAAAATGTAAGAAAAGCTTTTAAAATTATTTGTTGCTAAAATGTGGGTCGATTTTCAAAATAAATTTATATTTCTATCAATATTTTGAAAGTTCAATTTTTTCCCCTGAGTGAAGGATTAGAATATGATGCTTTGCATAAGCCTGAAAGAAGTTTATGAAAAATTAGAATCTGTATTAGAAAACATGCTAACCAAGAGTGACTTTTTAAAACAATAAAATGCTGATGTTGGAAATGAAATTAAACATTCAATGAGGTTTGTTCCCATGTTTTCACCCTTAATGTTAAATCATTAGAGCACTGCTGACGTGGTTGGGTACTGTCAAGTCAATTTCAAGTCATATTCCATGTGAAAGAGTAGAAGTGAGCCACAGGGTTTTCCAGGCTGGGACCTTTGTGGGAGCAGATCAACATGTTTTTCTCCCATGGAGCAGCTAAGTAGGTTGGAACTTCCAACTTTTCAGTTATCAGTCAAGCGTTTAACCATTGTACCAACATAGAATACTGTAACACCATAGCAAAGCAGAATCTCTGAAACACTAAAAGCCTGGCTGAATAAAGACAGAGGGCTGTGGTGTATCATATCCATGGATAATGAGAAGGCAATAAGATGCCAAGAATGGAGATTTGTCATGAGAAGGTTGGGGAGATGATGGAGATCAGTTCTGAATACTCAGTTCTTTTCAAAGAGCAGATTGTTGTGGGCCATATTCCTGTCAAGTGAAAATATTTTAGAAAAGCTCAATTCTCAAAGTGCCTGGCTAAGCGGACTTCATCCAGCCTGATATAAAATCCAAGTTAAATCAAACCAGTTGCCATTGAGTCAACTCCAACTTGAAACAACCCCATGGGTGTCAGAGTAGAACAATTTTGCATTCCTTCTGGCAAAGAACAAGGGTTCCAATTTCCCCATATCCTTGTCAATCTTTATTTTTTCCCTTCTTTTTTGCCTTTCTTTCTTTCTAATATCGTAGCCATCCTACTGGAAATGAAATGATATTTCACCGTGAGTTTCAGTTGGATCTCTGTGTGGCTAATGATATTGATGATCTTTTCATGCGTTTGGTGGCCATTTGAATATCCTGTTTCATGAAATGTTTATTCAAGCTCTTTGATCATTTCTTTTGATTGGGTCTTTCTGTTCCTAAGTTATCGAAGTTTTCTACATATTTTGATTATTAGATTCCTGAGATATTCTCCCAGTCATTAGCTTGTCTTTTCACTTACTGGTTAAACTTTTCAATGAGCAGAAAAAAAAAAAAGAAAAATCATAAGCTCTTATTTATTTATTCTCTCTCTTATTGTTTGTATTTTTCTTGTTAGATTAGATAATCCATTGTTAAAAGCAGACCCTGACAGTCTTGACAGTATTCTCCCTGCGTTTTCTTCTAAGAATTTTATGGTTTTATTTTTCACATTTTGGTCCTTAATCCATTTAGAATTTGTTTTTATCTATTGTATGAGGAAGGTTGGGCAATCTACTTCCATAGTGATACTGCCTCAGAAATCCGGGGGGGGGGGTTCGCTATTAGTCGGGTCCAACTTGACGGCACATAACAACAACAACAACACTATATGAAGTGCTCTGTTTCATTTTTCTGTGTGAAGAAATCCAATTTTCCCAGCACCATTGAAGAAACTCTTCTTTCCCCTTCAAATAGACTTAACACCTTTGTCAAAACTCAGTTGACCGTGGATTTATTTCTGGACTTTCAAATCTATTTCATTAGTCTATATATCTATTATTATACCAAGACTAGGCTGTTTTGATTTTTGTAGATGTATAATATGTTTTACAATCAGGAAGTATGAGTGGTCCTTATTTGGTCTTTTACTTCAGCATTGCTTTAGCTACTCAAGACCTTTGCTGTTCCATATAAAGCTGAGAACTCCCCCCCCCCCCATTTCTTTAAAGAGACTGTTGGAATTTTGATCAGTATTGCATTGAGTCTATAGAAAGCCTTGGGTGATGATGTCATCTTAATGATATTAAGTCTTCTGATCATGAAAACCAAACATCTTTCTATTTAATTTGGTTTTCTTTAATCTTTTTCAGCAATGTTTTATATGTTTCTTTGTATAAATCTTTCACATCTTTGGTTACATTTATTCCTAGATATTTTATTCTCTTAGTTGCTTTGTAAATGGAATAATTTCCCTTTCAGATTTCTCATTGGTTGTGTATAAAATCCTAATTTATTTTTGTTTGTTGACCTTGTACCCTGCAACTTTACTGAATTCCTTTATCAGCTCTAGAAGTTTTCCGATGGATTCTTTGGGATTTTCTATGTATAGACTCATGCATAGGCTCAGATAAGCATAGCTCCTCTCTTCCTTTTTGTCAATATGTTCTTTCTGGAATTAATAGTATTTTAATATTGAAAATTCTGGAGTGATTTTAAGTTTGCTTATTTTTTTTATTGTATTTTCCCTGTCCTAAACATTTTGTCCTGCTTTTTGGGAAATTTCCTCAATTTTATTTTGTAACTCCTATACTGACTCTATTATTCCTTCTATCATTTATTTTCAAGACCATCTTAAAACTGAATTTATTTTTGTTAAGTGTATGCAGTTTTATTCTATCATTTATAAAAAAATTCAGTTGAATTTTTCCCCTGTATTTTTCTATTATGTCCAAGTTTTTTTTTTTTTTTTTTCCCACATTAATATTTAGGTCTCTATCATTTATATTAGCATCTGAAAGGTCTGGTCATTTTTTTTTTTTAAATGTGGAATGGTGCTTTAAAGGCTGACTTTTAGTTATGAGTACTGGGGTGGAAGTTATTAATCATGGTCATCAATATAGAGAGGTGGTCTGGGTGAGATGCTTTGTAGAGGAAGCCTCAATGACCAGTACCTTTTGGTCTTCTTAATTGTGCTAGTCAGATTCCCCAGGGAAAGTTTTCCAGTTTTTTCTTTTTTTTTCCCCTGAAGATTTTAGGTTTGGTATTCAGTGCTCTGGTAGCATTGTGGCTAAGATACTTGACTGCTAACCAGAAGGCTGGTGGTTCAAACCCACCAGCCACTCCTCGGAAGGAAGGTTGGGCAATCCTACTTCCGTAGTAATACTGCCTCGGAAACCCAAGGAGGGGTCGCTATGAGTCAGGGCTGACTCGACGGCACATAACAACAACAACATTCAGTGCTCTGGAGGCTGATCAAGGATGTGGTTATTATTAGGTGCCATAATATCAATATCAATTCATAGTGACCTTATGCACAGCAGAACGAAACACTGCCTGGTCCTGGACCATCTTCACAATCATTGCCTTATTTGAGCCCATTGTCACAGCCACTGTGTCAGTCCATCACCTTGAAGATCTTTCCCTCTTTCACTGACACTGTACTTACCCAGCACAATATCCTTCTCCAGGGACTAATTCCTTCTGACAACATGACCAAAGTGCAAGAGACCAAGTCTGCCCATTCTCACCTCTAAGACACATTCTGGCTGTACTTTCTCGAAGACAGATTTGTTCATTCTTCTAGCAGTTCATGGAACATGCAATATTCGTCACCAACACCACAACTCAAATGCATAAATTCTTCTTTGGTATTCCTTAGCCATTGTCCAGCTATCACATACATGTGAAGCTATTGAAAACATCAGGGTGTGGTTCAGGCACAGCTTAGTCTTCAAAGTGACATCTTTGCCCTTAAACATTTTAAAAAGTTCTTTTGAAGCAGATTTGCCCAGTGCTATATGTCAACTGATTTCCTGACTGCTACTTCCATGGGCGTTGATTATGGCTCCAAGTAAAATGAAATCCTTGATAATTTCCATGTTTTCTCCATTTATCACAATGTTGCTTGTTAGCCCGTTTGTGAGGAATTTTGTTTTCTTTATATCGAGGTGTAATCCATACTGAAGGTTATAGTCTTTGATCTTCTTCAGTGAAGTATCCTTCACTTTCAGCAAGCAAGTCTGTGTCATCTGCACATCACAGGTTATTAATAACACTTCCTTCAATCTTGATGCAACATCCTTCTTCATATAATCCAGCTTCTCACATTGTTTGCTAAGCATACAGATTGAACAAGTATGGTGAAAGGACACAACACTGATGCACACCTTCCCTGATTTTAAGCCACTCAGTATCATCCCCTTATTCTGTTTGAATGAATCCCTCTTGGTCTCTGTATAGGTTCCTCATGAGCACAATTAAATGTTCTGGAGTTCCCATTCTTTGCAATGTTATCCATAACTTATTATGATCTACACAGTTGAATGCTTTTGATTAGTGAATAAAACACAGGTAAATATATTTCTGGTCTTCTTTGCTTTTAGCCAAGATCTTTCTGGCATCAGCAATGATATCCCTTGTTCCATGTCCTTTTCTGAATCTAGCTTGAATGCTCGGAAGTCCTCTGTCAATATACTGCCTCAATTGTTTTTGAATTATCTTCAGCAATATTTTATTTGCATGTGATATTAATAATATTGTTTGATAATTTCTGCATTCCATTGGATCACCTTTCTTCAGAATGGGCACAAATAGGTATCCCTTACAGTAGGTTGGCCAGGTAGTTATCTTCCAAATTTCTTGGTGTAAATGAGAGAGCATATCCAAAACTGCATCTATTTATTGAAAGATCTCAGTGGGTGTTCTGCCAATATCTGGAACTTTGTTTCTCACCAATTCCTTCAGTACAGCTTGGGCTTCTTTTTTCAGCACCATCAAGTTTTGAGAATTTCCTACATCCTGAAATGGCTGAATATAAACTAATTCTTTTTGATAAAGCAACTCTATATTCCTTCCACCTTCTTCTGATAATTTCTGCATTGTTCATTGCAAACAACACACAACAAAACAAAAACGCAACCATTGCTATGGAGTTGAATCCAACTCATAGAGACCCCTCTTTGTGTTTCCGAGGCAGTATCACTACAGAAGTCCACTCATTGTCTAACCTTCCTTCTGAGGAGTGGCTGGTGGGTTTGAACCGCCAGCCTTCTGGTTAGCAGTCAAGTGCCTTAGGCGCTAAGCTACTAGAGCTCCTATACTTAATATAATACCTTTTAAATGACTCATAAAGTTAGCAAAATGTGTGTGTGTGTGTGTGTATAGCTCTGGTAGTGCAGTGTCTAAGATGTTGGACTGCTTACCAGAAGATTGGTGGTTCATACATACAATTTTTTCCTGAATATTTGTTTAGCTTAGCTGAAAACTAACTTTATATATATATATATATATTTCTATGTGTCCGGTATTATTTTCCATAATAAAATTGAGTTCTTTGCCAACTGATGTATTTTGGCCCCAAAACATGATAAAGACCACAAAACACAATAAACTCATAATCTTTCATATTATTTAAATAAAAAAAAGAAGAAGAAAGAAAATTTTTTTCCCTGCTAAAATAGTATCAATGCCATCCTGAAACCTAAAAAGCCAAAAATTAGAAATATAATTCTTTTGGTCTTGATCCACATAAGAGTAACTATATTCTATATGCTATCTTTAAACTCAGTCTTGGGTTTTATCTCAGTTCCTAGGTAAATATTCTTCTTTAAAACTCCAAATCTCTGAGCTGTTCCTTTAACAGGTTTATCTTGTGCACATATTGCTTGTTTATTTATCAACCCTATGAAGCTATTGGAGTGTTTGTTTAGTTGACCTTCTAAATTATTTATGGTGAAAGTCAAGAAATCTTTGGTCACAGTACTTTTCAGGTTGTGAGAATAACTACTCTGAATGATTATATATACAATTGGGAATTTCCACAAAGTGATCAAACTTAGATTAATGTTATATCTTTAAGCATCTTTCTGCAGAGAGAAGTGAGCCAGTCTTTGCACTCTCAATCTCATTATCAAAATAATGTTTTGAAGATCAGTGTGTATATTTGGGAAAGGATTAATGGCTCTCATATTCTTCCCTTCTTTCCTTCCTTCCTTCTTTTCCCTCCTTCCTTCCTTCCTTCCTTCCTTTCCCTCCTTCCTTCCTTCCTTCCTTTCCCTCCTTCCTTCCTTCCATTCCCTCCTTCTTTTCCTCCCACACTTCTTCCCTCCCTCTCTCTCACCTCCTTCCTTCTGTCCCTCCCTCACTCTCTGTCTTTCTTTTTTAAATTGTTGAAGGATAGCTAGAAAAGAGTTAAGGACTTGGAAGAATCTGGAAAAATAATGAAGACAGGAGAAAAATAAGAAAACTCACAGCAAATATGTCTTGTATAAAATGTTAACAACACAGGGAAAGTGAAATCTTTGGCCCTTCATCCCATGTTAAGTCTTGGCAGTTTTACAATTCAGGGCAAATGACCAGCTTATCCTTAGCCATACTTCTCTAGTTCACAGAAGGGCCTCAGTACTTTTAAGAAAAGGGAGTGTTTAACTTCATCTTTGAGGGCAAAGATTAGAATCATAGAATGTTAGCACTCAAAGGGAATTCATAGATCATCCACTCTCTAGTTCAATCTCTGTTTCACAGTTGAGGTCACTCTGAGGCCAAGGGAATGGATATAACTTTTCCGGAGTTGTACAATAATTTAATGGTAGGACATTGATCAAAACCTTCTAAAATCTTGATCCTTAGACTAGAATGTCACCAATAATACATTAACATTCAACTAAAATCCAAGATTCTTAACTTAGCTGACCTTGTCTCATATCACTCTCTGAATTCCCCCACTCCCGCCACATTGGTCTTTTTTTTTTTTGATCCTCGGACACACCAAGATATTTTCTGTCTCCAAATCTTTGCAATGACTGGTTGCTCTGCCTGGAATGCTGACTTTCTTTCTACCAATCTTATCTCACTATGAGTTTTTTTTTTTTTGGTCAACCAGATCTCAATCCTCTTTCCTCCTCCTTACTGAGAGCTTGACTAAGCAATACTAAGTATACCCCCAGGCTCTCTTTATCACATTATTATATTTTATTTCTCAATGTAGCACTAGCCATAAGCTATTTTGTTGTTGTTGCTGTTGTGTCCCTCTCAATAGAATCTAAATTGTGTGAATGACTTTATCTTGGTTGTTTCTTGTGTTCACTAATGTCTTGAAACCCAAACCAAACTCACTACCATTAAGTCAATTCTGACTCACAGCGACCTCCACTGGGTTTCCAAGGTTATAAATCTTGATGGAAGCAGACTGCCTCATCTTCTTCCAAGATATGGCTGATGGGTTCCGGCTACCAACCTTTTGGTTAGCAGCCAAATACCTTAACCACTACATCACCAGAACTTTCACTAATGCCTAGAGCATGCAAATCACATACCATATGTGTAATAATTACAAATGAAATAAATGAATAAAATATTTGTATATACACACAGTGAAAAAACAACTCATCAAGGAAAGACATTTATTTTGTACACTTCAGCTGCACCAAGCTCTGTGCTCTTCATTTTTAATATTAATATTTTCTGAATGCACACATTTCAAAATAATGCACAATACATAAATATATACACAAAAAAATTATGCATACATAGATAAACATATACATCAACTGTCAACTATTGAAACATATAAAGATAACCAAATATTGACATGGATAAAAAAGAGGGATGCACGTTACATGACTTATTACATAGAAAATCATTTTCCTATGTTGATTTTGAATGCTGATAGAATCCCAGTTTCTTATAAATGTGAGTCTCCAGTGGTATGAGGAAGAAAATAGTTGGTTAACTGTTAGATTAAAGTTTAAGAGAGTGGTTATGCCTATTGTGTTCATGAGCAGTTTCACATTGAGGCAGCTTGGAGACACAGGGCCTCTAATGAGGACAGATATTTAGCACCTCCAAGTAGTAATTTAAACTGTTTGTTGTCTTTTTCCCTGGCACTTCCTTGATGTTAGAGTGATGTTTACATTACTAAATTCACTCTTTCTACCTTTATAGGTTTAGGAGACCCTGAGTGGAGATAGATACAAACTGAAAGAAGTGGTCAAAACTCATCTCTTCTGCCCTTGTTGTCCACTTCTCACACATGCACCCAAATAAGAGACACACTTTTTAATTTGTAAAGACACTGGATGTTGTGTAAGTATCTTTACTGTCAGACATTATTTCACGTTTTACAATTTAATATTTGTTTTAACCTGGATATTTTAATGTTGCTTCTTAAAGATTGAGGGTTGGAGTGCAGGGGTTAGTCTTGATACACAAAATTCAGAGAATAAACAGACTCTATCTTTCTCTGACAATTGGAATCCTTTCTTTAGAGGGGTTAAAAAAAAAAAAAAAAAGACTACTCTTATAGAAACAAATGAATGAATTAACCCAAAGGTGTCATGAAAAAGATAGAATCATAAATGTCTCAATGACACATTTCTTACCTGTCATTTGGGCAAAATTTTCTTTTGTTCAATGTACCCAAAATGCTCTCATTTCTCCCCCCGCCAGAGACAAAAATCCAAACCAAATCTACTGCCATCAAGTCCATTCCAACTCATAGTGACCCCACTAGGTTTCTGAGGCAGTAAATCTTTACAGAAGTAGATTGGCCCATCTTCCTTCCTCGGAGTGGCTGGTGAGTAGTCACTAAATCATGACCTACTGACATCAAGCCAATTAGTCCCATAAAATGGGTGATGTAGTCTTCCCACAACATCTCTGTCATTATTAGGATACAATTTAAGTCATACTTTAGTTAGACTAGTTAGACTAGGATTTGAGTATTGTCTCTATAAACAGGAGGAAATAGGATCCAGACTATTTTCTTTTAAGTGTTAAGTGAATAATACCAAAACAAAAGCAATGAAATGAAAAATAGAAAAATTCAACTTCTTTAAAATTAAAAACTTTTGTGCTTCAAAGAAATGAAAAGATAACCCAGAGGATGGAAGAAAATATTTATAAATCATAGTCTAATAACGGACTTGTCTATACAATATATGAAATGGTTTTAAAACTCAATAATAAGTGGACAACCCAATTAAAAATGGGTAAATCATCTAAACAGACGTTTCTCCAAAGAAACACAAATAAGCATATGAAAAGAGGTGTTCAACATCATTAGATGTGGCCTCTCCTCCTCCTAACCTTAAAGAACAACTAACCTAATTTCTGTTTTGATAAAATTTTCTATTCTGAACATATGAATGTAATTATACAATATACATTCTGTTGTGACCAGTTTCTTTCATTTAACATAATGTTTTCAAGGTTCATCCATTATTAGCATGTATCAGTATTTCATTTGATTTTATAGCCAAATAATGTTTCATTGTATTAATATACTAAAATATAGTCATCCATTTATCACTAGAAGGAAGTTTAAGTTATTTCCTTTTTTTGCTATTATGAATAATGCTGCTATGAACTCTCATTTTTGTGTGGTCATATGTTTTCCTTTCTCTTGGATATATATCTAAGAGTCAAAATGCTGAGTCAGATGGTGACTCTATAGTTAACTTTATGATGAAATGCCAAAATGTTTTCTAAAGCAGCTGCACAATTTTTCATTCAAAACAGCAGTCAGTGTAGGTGGGTTCCAATTTCTCCACATTCTCATCAACCAACACTTGTTATTGTCTGTGTTTTATTTTATTTTTGATTTTGACAGCCTACTAAGTGGCATGTGGTATTTCATTGTAGTGATGATTTGCACTTTACAGCAACTAGTGATGTTGAAGGAACATCTGGTGGTATAGTGGTTAAGGCATTTGGCCACTAATCTAAAGATCAGTGGTTGGACTCCACCAGCTGCTCTGTGGAAGAAAGGTGATGCAGTCTGCTTCCGTGAAGATGTACAGACTCCAGTGGGAGTTGCTGTGAGTTGGAATTGAATCAATGGCAGTAAGTTGGTTTGGGAGTGATATTGAACATATTTTTGTTTGAATTTGTGCATTTCTGTATCTTCAATGGTACAAATTCTATTTAAAATACTTTGCTGACTTTTTTTAAGTTATTTGTTCCTTTATAATTAAATTAAAAGTTTTTTCTCTATTCTAGATGCAAGCACCTTATCATATATATGATTTGCAATTATGTTTCCAATCCTTGGGATGCCTTTTCACTTTTTTTTTTTTAACTTTTAATTGTGATTTGGATGAAACTTTACAGAGCAAATTGATTTTCCATTGAAAATTTACATAAATTTTGATTTGTGACATTGACTGCAATCCTCACACTGTAACAGCACACTTCCCACTTCCTCCCTGTGTTTACTATTTCTATTCCTCCTTCTTTCCTATCCTTTCCTGCCTTTTTGATTATGAGCAGCTGGTTGTTCTAAGAAGTGTGTATCTGCCTGGTGCTATTGTTCACCTTCTAGGCCTGTCTATTGTTTGACTGAAAGTTGAGCCACAGAGGTGAGTATGAGTTTGGTTCCACACTTGAAGGGTGACTAAGGGCCGTAATCTTAGACATTCCACCTGTCTGTCTCAGTCAGACCAGTAAGCTTGCAACATTTTATGATTTTGAGTTTTGTTCCACAATTTTTTCCCACTCTATCCAGGATGTCCTATTGTGACCTTTTCAGAACAGTGTGCAGAGATAGCTGGGCACCATCTAGTTCTTCTGGACGCAGGGTTGTGGACACAAGGGTTCATATAGCCCATTAGTCATTTGGATTGATTGTTTCCATTAGTCTTTGATTTTCTTCACTCTTAGTTGCTCCAGAGTGGGAGATACCAACAGTTATATCTTAAATGCCACTGACAATATTTTAAGACCAGTGCCTACTCACTAAATGAGGATATATAACACTGCCTTGTTGACTGTTATGCCAATTGAACATGATGTTTCTGAGACTATCGTCCTGAGCCCCCAGACCCAGTGACTCACTCACTCAAAGTGTTTGGTTATGGTTAAGACGGTTTCATAACTTTGCCAACCTTTATGCTCTATTGTATACATGGATGTATTTGCAGCATGTATAAATATGTACATAGAAATATCATCTGTCAAACTATATATATCTCTGGGTGTAGTGTCATTTGCCTTCCCACTCCAGTTGTGTGTATATCTATGTATCAGCTCATAGATTGTTGTTATTACTGTTATTGCAAGATTTTGTTTATAGTAGTATTAACCTTTGTTGCCTTCAATTATTGTGCTCATCCCAGGGTCTTCATTTACCTTGATTGTTTTGTGCTGACCAACCCTTATTGTATATTGCCTTTCCCATCACCCAAGTTAGTATGTGTCTACCTTCTAGTTAGAGGTTTGTCTTCTCTTCCCCTCCCACCTCTAGGAACCATCAAAGAATGTGTAAACCTTTTCTTTCTTGACTTTTCATTTTAGTGATCTCCTAAAATATTTACCCTTTTGTAATTGAATAATTTTACTCAGTATAATGGCCTCCAGGTTCACCTATGTTATGAGGTGTTTCACAGATTTGTCATTATCCCTTAACATTCCATAGTATTACATTGTGTGCATGTGATAGTTTGTTTATCAATTCATTGTTGGTGGGCACATAGGTTGGTTTTTATAATTTTGCTATTAGGAATAATGCTACTATGAACATGGGGGTGCACATGTGGCAAAGGGACAAGGAGGCTACATGTTCCGACCTCCTCTAACCTCACAAAAGGAAGATAGAATCACCATCTGTACCCCAAGGCTTATCCCTGTGAGGACAGACATGTTGTCTCCCTCCAGCCCTTTCACCAACCCTTCCTCCCACAGCACACACCACCTCTCTGCTGGGTTCAATAATTTGCTGCAATGACCACACAGAACTCACAAATTATGGGGTTTTCTAGGGAAGCAGCAGGCGACAATACAAGTTCAGAAATGTTGTCAGTCTCTTGCAGCCAGCCCATGTCTCTCATGTCTCTCTCTTTCAGCAAATGCATGTCTCTCAGGCTTGCATTTCTTTCAGTAACATGTCTTTTTCAGCAATGAGTCAGAGAGCTTCCTTCTGCCCCTAGGAGGGCTCCTTTTGAGCCTAGCAGAGTGGCCAAACTAACAATCCCCAAATCAGAATTCTATAAACATGAGGAAGAAAGAACTTCCCAGAAGATTGCTTCATACACTCCAGAAATATCCCAGGTGGATAACTTTAACAATCAGGAGCTATTTGGTTGCTCATGGAAAATTCCACCATGGAGTTTACAAAGACTTATGGCTAGAAATGCCACACTATGTAATGTACTACACCACAGAATGTTTGTTCATGTAACAGCTCTTACTTCTCTAGGATATATATATCTACTAATGGGACTGCTGGATCATATGGTATTTCTACTTCTAAATTTTTAAGGAAGCATTGTTTTCCACAGTGAACACACCATTTTGTAATCTCACCAGCAGTGTATGAGGTTTTCAGTTTCTCCACATCCTCATCAGCATTTGTTGTTTTCTGGTTTTGTGAACTTTGCTATTAATAATGAGGTGAAATGAAATCTTTCTTTTTTAATTTACGTCTCTCTAATGGCTAATGATTGCAAGCATTTCTTAATGTATTTTTTGGCTTTCTGAATGTATTTTTTGGTAAAGTGTGTGTTCATGTTTTCTGCCCCCTTTTTTTTTTTTTAATTGGCTTGTTTGTCTTTGTTGTTGAGGTCTTAAAGTTTTCTATAAATTTTAGAGATTAGTCCCTTATATGATAAGTCATTGCAAAAAAAAAAAAAAATTCTCAGTCTCTAGGTTCTCTCTTTACTCTTTTAATGTACATAAACGTTTAATTTTTAGGAGATTCCAGTTGTCTAGTTTGTCTTCTGCTGTTTGTGCATTTTCAGTTATGTTTGATAGTATGTTTATGTCATGCATTAGGGCCCCTAAGTTTGGGTCTATTTTTTCTTTAGTGATCTTTGTAGTTTTAGTTTTTACACTTAGATCTTTGATACATCTTAGATTAGCTTTTGTTTATAGTGGGAGGTATGGGTCCTGTTTCATTTTTCTGCAAATGGATATCCAGTTGTGCCTGCACTATTTGTTGAAGAGACTATCTCTTCCTCATTTAATGAATTTCAACCCTTCGTCAAAGATCAGCTATCCATAGGTTGTTAGGAATGCTTCTGTGTTCTCTTTCTTTTCAATATGAAATTGATAAGTTTTTTTTTTTTTTTTTAACTTTTTAAAGAATGATGAAGGAGCTCTGGTAGCGTAGTGCCTAAAGGCACTTGACTGCTAACCAGAAGCTTGGTGGTTCGAACCCACCAGCCACTCCTCGGAAGGAAGATGGGGCAATCTACTTCCGTAGTGACACTGCCTCAGAAACCCAAGGAGGGATTGCTATGAGTCAAGTCCTACTTGACAGCATATAACAACAACAACAACAAAGAATGATGATGGAATCTGATTTGGGATTGCATTATATCTGTAGATCAGTTTGAGTATTATTGATATTTTCATAATATTAAGTTTTCCTATCCATGAATATGGTATATTCTTCTATTTATGTAGGTATCTTTTGGTTTCTTGTATTTGTGTTTTATGATTTTCTTTCTTTATGCATTTTGTATCTCTGGTTAGATTTATTCCTAAGTACTTCATATTTTGGGTAAACGGTATTGTTTTCCTGTAAATGGTATTGTTTTCATTATTTCATTTTCAGAGTTCTCTTTTTTAGCTTAGGGGAATCCAATCATATTTGTACATTCATCTTGTACTCTGTCACTTTGCTGAATTCTTCTATTAGTTCCAGTAATTTTCTTGTTGAGTTTCTAGGATTTTCTATGTATAGGATCATGTCATCTGCAAATAGTTAATTTTACTTCTCTTTGCTAATTTGGATATATTTTATTTCCATTTCTTGCTTTATTGCTTTGGCTAGGACTTCCAATACAATATACAACAGGAGTGGTGATAAAGGGCATCCTTGTCTGTCTACGGTTAACTTGAGGAATCTTTTTAGTATCTCTGTGTTGAGAATAATGTTGGGCATTGGCCTTAATTACATTGAAGAATTTTCTGCACATTCCAATTTTGATGAGCATTTCTGTCAGGAATGGGTGTTGGATAGTGTCAACTGCCTTTTCTACATTGATTGATATGATCATATGTTTTTCTTCTGTTTGATTTATTTTGTAGTAGAATATGATGATTGTTTTCTATGCCTTTGCATAGTCAATAAAACACAAGTAAACATCTTTCTGGTATTCCCTGCCTTGAGCCAAGATCCATCTGACAACAGCTATGTTATCCCTTGTTCCACATCCTCTTCTGAATCTGGCTTGAACCTCTGGAAGTTCTCTATCAATATACTGCTGCAAACGTTTCTGAATTATCTTCAGTAAGATCTTACTT